>NC_044977.1:166819138-167092721 GCF_008728515.1 Papio anubis | reverse complement strand
AGGTCAGGAGATCAAGACTATCCTGGCTAACATGGTGAAACTCCGTCTCTACTAAAAATACAAAAAACTAGCCGGGCGTGGTAGCGGGCGCCTGTAGTCCCAGCTACTTGGGAGGCTGAGGCGGGAGAATGGCGTGAACCCGGGAGGCGGAGCTTGCAGTGAGCTGAGATCATGCCACTGCACTCCAGCCTGGGAGACACAGCGAGACTCCATCTCAAAAAAAAAAAAAAAAAAAAAGAGTGACATTGTGTTGAGTAGAGGTTTTGGTCCTCATTAGGCCAGTAGAGCCACAAGTTTCATTAACATTAACAGCAGCTACAATTCAGGCATCTGCAGAAAGTGATTCTCTAGTTGAAACAAATGTGGGGTTGAAGGAGAAAACATTCATAGGAGACAGATTTTACCCACCTTGTTGATTCCAAAGCAAGAAGTGATAGAAGCTGCTAGTAGAGCCTGAAGTGAATGTGTCTGCTCAACAGACAGGGTATAGTAAGTACCCTCAATCTTGGCTATATGTTAGACTCACCTAGATAGTTATTAAAAATGCCCAAATCATGCTGCAGATCCTCTCCAAGACAGAGATACTCATCAGTAATTTAAAGCTCCCCAGGTGATTAAAATATACTGTCAAAATTGAGAATCCCTTTAGCAGAGGCTATGTCATTTGCGACTAGAGGTCATGTTCAGTGCAGCCCTGAATGCTGGAAAACGTGAGCCAAAGTGTACTGGCAACTAAGTGGTTTCATATATAAGGGATGGGAGAGAAAGCAACTTCTTTTAAAGCCTACGGACTGGAACAAGTCAAGCTTTGCAAGAAGACAGTGGAGTCTTAAATACTTCTTCCTGAGAGAGACGAGATAGTATGCATAGGGTGGCTTCTCCTCCAAGAAAATGTGCCAAAATTATTCTCTCACTGAACAATTTCTCCAAACTGAGTCTAAATTCACAGGCCATGAATTCCAGACAACTGGCATAAGATAGCATCCAAGAGTGAAAGCAAGATTGTCTCCACTCACCCTCATTCATTGGCATAGCACACGATTTCTACTATGGTCCTTGTCAACACTAAGTTCTGGATTCTCGAAACATAATTTTGGCTGGGATAACTGCTTTTAAGATGGAAATTTGCTTTTAAAAATTTTGTGGCAGTAGGTCAATGCATGATAACACTGTATCTTTTTAAAAAATTGCCCCTGAACTGTGTAAAAAGTGAGACAAATCAGAGATTTGGTGTAAAATTAACAAAACTTTGAGTTTTGAAAGGACCATATGCAATTCACAGAGAACGAGGCATGGATGAAACTATAAGTAAAAAATTACAGAGTATAAAATTTTATATAAATTATTTGTAATAATAAGATAATTTGATTTTGAATTTAAATTCCTTTGACTTCAAAACTTGCAAAATCATTAAATTGAGGACTTTAATTTCTCCTCAGGAAATCCACCGTGATGGGAATTTATATTAAAATTTGCTTTATTTATCTGTTGTTGGCATTTTGTTATTGCAATATTTTAATGAATTTATTTTATCTTGTTTCAGAACCTGTGGTAGTCTAGTTGAATAATGTTAGATATAATGCAAGATGGAAAATAAAGTAGTGAGTATTGGGTTTTCGGCGTTGGTTGGAGCTTAGAGGCTGATTTAATGAATGCACACTTTGGACCTGTTTTAGAATCCTCTGGAGAAAAATTGTGTCATCTAGCAATTGTTCCAGGAGGATATCTAGTAAAATGGTAATTTATTTGGGGAACTAAGTCTAATGAAGATAAGAGTCTGACTTTCTTATCTCCAGATAGTCTCATTCTTAGTTAAGCAAAGCTTTAGTGATTAAATCAGTGGATTAAAAGAATAAAAAGCTGCTTCTCACTCTTTAGAACCTCCAAAGTTTTCATCCATTCATTGAGTTCCACTGGCAATAACAATGCCCTCTCACCCTGTCACTCACAGATCTCCTGGGGATAGGAAAGAACTTTATAAAACTCTTGTTTTTAGGGGGGGAAGTCTGATATATGTGACCCATACTCTCTTTCCTACCTGTGTGTGAATAAAGGCTTCTAGTCCAGTTATGCCTGGACGGAGCGCAGCAATCTGTCTAAGTCTTGGTTTAGAATTGCAAAATTATCTACATTATCTTCTCCATTATCTGCTTAATAAAGGTGACATTTTGACTTTTGTTTATCTCATTCTTTTTTTTTTTTTTTTTTTTGGTCCCATTTATCAATTGTTTCATAACCAGAGTACAATAGAAGAGTTCTAGTTAGTAAGTAGCCAAATCAAATACCCCCAAAAGTTATAACCTATGAAACTCATTGCCTTATCATTTAGTCAAATATTTTTTTATTGAGATCTGTAGAGTATTGTTTATAAGATCATTGGAACATGGATATCCAATATGACAAGTATATAAATTTATATAAAATATAAATAAGTTGATACCAGGTGAAGATGACAGCTGAGCTATGATCTCACACAACAAAATGATAAACTTTCCATTTGTGTGGCTATCTTAGCACTTACAGCAAGGATTCTACCATTTATGCTTTTCTTTATGGTCAGAATAAAGCTAAAAGATAATGATATCAAAAATAAGTCCATCAAACACTATGCAATTTTATTAATCATCAGAGAAGTGCAAGTTACAATCACAGTGCAAATTTCACTTTTGCTAAGATAAAAGTAACAGGAATCAGATCTACCCTTATGCCTGAAACAATCAAAAAACTGAACATGGGAGTGGGGGTATCACAGAAGGGAGAAACTACAAAGGGGCATGAGAAAACGTTTTTGGGATGATGAATACATTTATCATTTTACCTTGATTGTGGTACTGGTTTCAAGGATGTATATACACTACCTATGTCAAAATTTAACAAACGGTGTGTTTTCTGTGCAGATTATTTTAAATCAGTTATATCTTAATAAAAGTGTTACACACACACAATGTAATACCACTACACACACAGAATAGTTAAATGAAAAAGTTAGTGATATAAAATGTTGCCTCAAATGTGAAAGAAACAAAACTCCCATATACCACTAGTAGCAGTGTAATTTCATATAATTACATTAGATAACTGATAACTGATCGGCAAAACATATATATATATATATATATTTGTAATGGGGAAGCCCCATGTTTAGCTGTTTGGTAATAAAAGAGAAAATGTGTAAGAACCGATGGATATCAGAGTATTTTTACCTAACATGTACCTGACATGTTAGGTCAAGCAGCAATTTGCTACTGAAAATTCTACATTGAATTGACTTCTGACACTACTATTTTATTTTAAGGTCATAAATAAGAGAAGGATTGATAATAAATAGAGTCATTTATTATTCTATACCCTGAAGTGAACATGAGATTCATTTCCAAAATTCTGATGCCACTTCTACAGCTTATTAGGTTCCCACAATGCCTCTGATGGTATCATCATTTTATTTTGTTGTATATTAAATGTATATCTTTAATAGAAAGTCTTCTACATCACTTAGTATTCAAGCAAAAAAAAAAAAACTTTAAAAAGTCATTTACTGAAATATTTAAAACGTATAAAAGAAAAAAGAATTATGGGATGAATCTCTACGTATCAGTTCCCCAATTTCAACAATTATTACCTCATGGCCACTTTTGGTTCATCTATGATTCCACTTACTTCCCAAATACTCTATTACATTGAAGCAAATTTCAAAATGTGTATCACTGATCTATAAGTATCCCACTGTATATCTCTAAAAAATAAACATTTTTGCTCCTCATGTTATAATAATTAACGTTTAAAAATATAGGTATATTTGTATGAGATAACATATACAGATATTAAGCATATACAGTGAGTTTTACAATGGCATATACCTAAGCAAATTAATACAGGAACAGAAAACCAAATACCACATGTTCTCACTTATAAGTGAGAAAGAAATGATGGGCTAAGCCGCAATTTGGGGTCTCACGTGCTCTGCATTATTTCTTCTTTCTAATCCTACTTTAGCTTCATTTTTTTTTTTCATACAAATTGGAGAAATGGATAGGCAGGTAGCTCTGTTATGCCAGGCAAATTATTATCATGTTTAGAAGATTTTCTAGATTCTAATCTCTCCCACCTGCTCCTACTGTTGCCAGTGGCTTGGCTACCTTCTCAAACTGAAAGTTTTAGGTTTCTTGCCTGCCTTCTCCATCATCTCTCTGCAACCAGATCCAATTTTTGTTCCAGAAACTACTGCAGCTCACTGCTCAGCTGTACAGGACTCTATTCTCTGGAAATTAGTTTCTCAAGGCTTTCTTGCATCCATAATTATTCAAAGGTTACAAAAATATGTATGATGTTTATACTACCCATATTTTACTTGGTGTTATCTGAGTGAAGGTTTTCTATATCTTCTCAGATACTACATTGGAAGCAGAAATCCTTTGCGGATCTAGTTTACTGCTGGAGGGAAAAATTAACTTTGTTGCTTCCCTAGGAGATGGTATAAAGATCTGACATGATTATCATCTTATAGAGAGTTCCTCAAGCTCAGGAAGAGACTGTTGATATTTTGGGCTACATAATTTTTTTTCCTGGCGATGGTATGGGAATGGTGGAAGGGTCTGATATATTGTAGAATGTATAGAAGCATCCCTGGCCTCCACCCACCAGAGGCCAGAAGCAAGTTCTCTACACCATTTTGGCAAACGAAAAATGTCTCCAGACATTGTCATGAACAATCTTGGCATATAACTGCCCAGTTCCTTTCTAAAGAAACTATATTTTATTTTCCTTACACATGATTTGGCAAAAGGTATAAGGTACGTGACTTCATTAGTCAAAATGAAGAGAAAATAGTTTGAACTCATTTGGAAGACTGGTTTTAATTTTAAAGGTTATGCCTTTTGTTTATAAAAGACATAAATTTCTAAATTTTATCAAAGACAGCTCAGCTTTAAAGCAGCCATTCAAACGATTTCTTAATAGCAGGCTACAAGACAGAGCTAGAAAACTTTGTGGTATCTCTACTCAAACAAATACCTAAGGCCCCTGAGAGCCCTCACAGCAAGTCTGCACAGCTTGGCAAAGGAGCCAGGCTGAGGTCATACCATGCAGCATATGTATGTAATCCTGTAGTCACTAGGATGGTTTCAATGACCGGAATGAAGAGAAGAGCCTTGGCCAAACGTGTCCCAAATGCCCTTCTTATCCCTGGCATAGAATTTGTTTTTTAAATGCCAAAACTCATGGAGGATGGATTTCTTTATATCTTTAGTTTGGAATCCATCTGTCACTTTTCACTATCTCCAATTTTTTATTATTAGAACAGATTTACATAGTAGCATTATCTGTTTTCATTCAAACACTGGGCTAAGCAATCTGGTCTGAAAACAAGGTCACCCCTGACTATTGCTAGAGGCCACTTTCAATTCTGGCAGAACAAAAAAAATTAAGTATAGATTCTGCAACTTTAATATGAAAAGGCTCTAGTTAAATACTGCAATACTTGAGAACAGTTATAGTTTTTGTTGCTTTTTGAAAACAAAATTCGCAATAAGGAGAAAAAATAGCATTCTTTAGCAAATCCACTTGAGTCTTATATTATTATGAGATGTTTTGTTCATCCTTAGCTTTCATTTTTCTCCTAATTTAGTGGGATTTTTCTTGCTCACCAGTCCACTTGGCCTAGTAGAACTGAGCTCATATTCAAAATAGACTGTATACTGATTCCAAGTTATTCCCCAAAATGCCAACTTTTTCTTTTAAATTCTTGGAGGATCCATAATTACAGAGGACTTTAAATGACTGTCATTTCTAGCCTAGTGACTTGTGCTGTCTATTAGAAACACTTGGCAGATGTGTTTGAAGTTTGTACAGAATGACTGCTCTAAAGCAGGTGTTTACCAGAGTAGGGCAATAGTTGTGTTGCAATTAGGGATGCCAAGAGTACATTTACTACCCAGCTCATGTCTAGTGCCAATTAAAACACACTGATCTAACCAAAAGTCCATAACAAATTGATCTCACAATCTTCGAATAAATGAATTTGACAGAACATGGCCATGAAATAGATGCCTATTTTAGCCTATAAGCATGCTCACAACTACCTCAGAGCTAGTAGGTGTTGAAAGAAATATTATTAAGGAGGAGAACTCCAGATGGTCCCAGGGAAAAGGTTTGCTGTATTGTAATAAACACAATAAAAGGCTGACACGCTCTATGAATGACAGACAAAAACAACAAGCACTAAATGAGATGCTATGATTGGTGTCTCATGAGAAAAGTCTGAACAGCTCTGAGCAAATATGGCATATAAAAAATAAAGATTTTGTTTCTGGAGAAAGATGAATTTTAAAATTCCTGAGTGCAGACCTAGGGAAAAAGACAAGATAGGTTTGTTTTTCTGTGTGCCATGTGTGCACTCTGCTATTTTCAAGATCGGCATATCTACTTACCATTATTATTATTGTAACTTTTTATTATGGAACACTTCAAGCATATACAAAAGTGGATGGAATATTAAAAATATCCCTTCATATACCACCAACCAGCTGTCACCAATTCGTGGTCAAATTTGCTTCATCTGATTTTCGCCCATTTTCCACATCTCCAATTTTTTAAATCAAATATTAAACATCATATAATTTCATTTGTCAAAATTGTTGTATGTCTCTAGAATATTAGAGCTCCTTTTTTAACAGTCACATTATGAAACTTCCAAAAATTTAACAATCTTTTAATATCATCAATTGTGCAGACAGCTCAAATTTTTAGTCGTCCCATAAATGTCAAAGATGTTTTCTTTTATGTTTATATTTTGTTTTGTTGAAGCAAGATTTAAATAATGCCTACATAGTACAATTGCTTAATATTTTAAAATCTCTTTTCTTATCTCTAGGTTCTCTCTCTCTCTCTTCCTGTCTCTCTTCTTCTGTCTCTATCTCTTTTCTTGGAATTTATTTGTTTAAGAAATGTTAGCTGGGTGGCTCTGTGGCTCCCCCCAACCCCATGATCTCAGCTACTCAAAAGGCTGAGGTGGGAGGATCCCCTGAGCCCAGGAATTTGAGGCGGTAGTGAGCTATGATCACACCACTGCACTCCAGCCTGGGCAACAGAGTGAGATCCCCATCTCTAAAAATTTAAAAAGAAAAATATGGTCCTTTAGAATTGCCATAGTTTAGATTTTGCTGTCTACATTCTTATTAAAATGGTCTTCACTACTCCAAATGTCCTATAACATGAAAGCTGAATGTAGAACCTGATCAAATTCGAAATTTTTTTGATTTTGGTTTGGTTTTTGGCATGACTACTTCAGAGAATATGAGTTTTTAATCAGGGGCATCTATGTCTTGTTAACCTCTGCTTTTACGTTATTAGCAGCTGTTGATCTTCAGGGCCTAAATCCTGCAAGCCCCTAAAGGTTGCAAAATGGCATATAAAATGCGTATAGATTGGCATGTATATATACAATAGCATATACTCAGCAAAATTGCAATATCCTAATTCTATTATTCCATTTTCATTTATTAGTTGGAATACAGTTGACCCGTGAACAACATGGGTTTGAGATGTGCGGGACCACTGATACATGGAGAATAACACAGACAGAAAGTATAGTAGTGGTGGAAAGTGAAACCCATGTATACAGAGGACTGACTTTTTGTACAGTAAAGCGGGTTCCGCAGGGCTAACTGACTGCGGGACTTAGATATTCACAGATCTGGCTATGTGCGGGAGGAGTCTTAGAACAAACCCCCCATGTATAAAGGGATGACTGGACTTCTTTAAAGAGACACTGTCTTCAATTATTTGTTTACCCCATGGTACAGTTCATATAGGAAGGGAAGGATAAATGCATGATTCTTTCCCCTTATTTAACAGCTTTAAAAATAATATGTTGATTTACTATCCTTCTCTAATTGTTGCCAATACTTCTCAAATGATTGTCAGATGGATTCCATGGATAAAACACTTGAAATTCTGAATCTCTTATAGTTGTTACTTGCATAGAATCACAAATTGTCTTGATTTTGAATTGGGAGCCTCTTTCAATTTGTCTTTAAATTCTTTTGGCTCAACTCTAGTGCTCTTTGATAACCTTCTTGCTATCAGATCTGTAAAATTGTTCCAGACCTATACACTTGCTGCCCTAGATGTGAAATCAGCAATTTCTCCAAATTCCTTGATTCCTTATGATGTGATCACAATCTGGGAATTGAATATAATCATTACTTTAGAGTTATTTGTTGTTTTAGCCTCCTTCATTAATTTATTCTTCTAGATGATGCACACACAAACACACATAGATATTAATACATAAATAGATAAAATAGATATGTAGATAAATATAATACTTCATTATAGACTTTAATTCATATTCAAAGGATGGCAATTGGAAGCTCATTCCCTTCAAGTATTATATTCATTAGAAGAATCTCATGGAAATAGAATTTTCTGGGATTTTCATTTTCATAACTATAAATGATGCTTTTGTTTTGAAAATCAGTTTAGAAGGATGTAATATAATTGATTCATTTATTCTTTCTACGAATATGTCTCCTTGGTTAAGCATTGGCATCTGACATAACTCCAATTTAAAAAGTTTGATGACATGATAATTTTATCTTCCTTACAAGTGATTTCCTCTTTTTGTTTGGCTAGCTAAAGACTAATTTTAAAGTTTATTGTTATTTTTTACTAGACTAAGTTTCCTTGTTAATCATGCTAGTGACTTTCCAGTTTCCTAAAGTTTTATTAATATTTATTTCCTTTGATTTTTTCTTTTTGAGACTTTGCATTATATATATATTAGATTTTCTTTGAATAGACAATTCTTTTGCTACTTTTGTTAATGCTTATCTGAGATGTCATTTCTTTTTTGCTTTTAGCATTCTCTCTATTCATCTTTCAATTATGCTGACGAATGATCTACTGTTTTAATTCTCTTTTTAGTTTAATACTGATTTTTGAAATATTTCCCTTTAATTATTTTTTTATTTTTGTGATTTCATTTCTGAGTTTTTACCGATGGTAATCTGTATTGTTCTTTCATGTTTTCTCTTTATTTTCTTGTCCATTTTAGCCCATTTTGGAATAGTAGGTTATAGTTTCATCTCTTTGGTTTGCTATTGTTTTGTCTACAGGTTTGTTATGTGGTTTCTTTCTTCTCCAACTTTTTTCTTGCAATACATTTCCACAGTAATCAAACACAATACTTTTTATTCCCAAATTTTATGTAATTTTAATTTTCCTAAACTTTAAGAATAAGGGTTGGGTCATAAGATAATTGTTTAGCTTTACACTTCAACATTATCATTTCTCTTACTTTTGTGAAGGGATCAAAAATATGGTTTTATTCTTGCAGATATCTCCAGGTATTTGTTTCCTTCCGCATTTTTGTCTGAGCCTTTTCCTTCTTTTGTCTTATGCTGTTCATACAGATCCAAATTTCAGCTTTGAAAAGGTAGTCTTGGCTTCATGGTCTGGACACTTCATAGGGAGAGCATAGATTACTTCAGCTCCTTCAGACCTTACCATGAACTTCTTTCAGTGTGCAACAGCCTTTTAGTTTCAGCTACTGTGTTCAAATTACTTTCCTGATCTTTGCACTAGTGCCTGTTTTCTGCTTGGGTTCTGTTAGTCTTAGCTTCTTAAGATGTCTTATTCATTCTTTCTGCTTCACACACACAAATATTTATAGTACTGATTTAACCATTACTGCTTTGTTTTCAACCATTTATATTTAAGTTTCATTGAGATATCTTTCCCTCAAATTATGGGTGCATATGTATTTTGTTGGTTTCTTCACCAATATGTCTGGGGATTTTAAATATAACACTATCATCTCTCTAGCAGTCCCACTGTGTGTACTTTTAAGAAAAACTAGAGAATTCCTAAATCTGAGAAAAGTCTTTCAAATACCCTAATATTGATCCTATATCAGTCTTGGATGAGAGAATCTATAAATAATCAAAAGTATAACATCAGAATGAAGTAGCCATATAGAATTATGTGTGTTGGCTCTCATGTAATATCATAAAATATAACTCCCAGATGAGTTGAATATTAAATATGGCATGTAAAACAATAAACCATTTGTAGAAAAACAGAAGACAATTTTCTTAATGTGGGAAAATATTTCTTAATAGGTCCCCAAAGTCCTATCCACAATGGGGGTAAAATGTAAATGGCTACATTATACTGAAATAATTTGTATTTATCAAAAGACATTATTAGTAGAATTAACAGGCAACCCATGAAATGGGAGACTATATTCACTATTCTTATATTTAACAAAAGACCCATATTCAGAATAAAGAACTCTTACAAATCAGTGTTTTTAATGGGCCAAGGAGATGAGCAGATATATCACAGACGAGAATATTCAAATATAAATAGTTGTTAAACTTCACTGGAAATGCAAATTGAGGCCTCAATCAGAAACCACTACACACCTACCAGAATGGCTAAAATGAAAATGTCAGAAAGTAACTGGGTCTTGAGCAGACATATAGAATGCACCAAATTTTAGTTTCAAATTTGAAATAAAATTAGAGCCTCTTGTTCGAACATTGTTTCCCTCAAATTCTTGGAAAAACTATTTAAAGACTGTTTTAGAGTGATTTTGAAGGAGGTAAGTAAGAAAACTAGCTGTCCCATCCCAATTAGTTGGCTATCCTAATTGAAGGATTGCTCGTGCTTTTTAGTGGAATAGAAAAGCTAGTTCAAGTTGCGATTCTGCTTTTGAATTTAGAGCTATATGAATATTATTTAAGAAGTGGATCTTACACTCTTTTCTTAACATGATTCTTAACCCCCATACTAAGAAGTATTTCTATTGATTTGCTCAGTTCAATTTCTTCAGACTCTCCAACTTACCAGACCCTAGTCTTAATGACCCCAAATTATACAGACAGAAGTCAATAAAACCCTCTTACAAAGTATGTAAATTATGTAAAACAAAATTCCATAAAATATTTCACCACATCATTACTCATCATCTCTTAGATGGCAGCCCTGTATGGTATACATTCATAGTCGTTGATGTTTGATCAGCTAGAGCTCTCACATCTTCTCTGATGTGCTTGTGGAACTGCTCTATCTGCAATAAATCTCTGTGCACTCTGACTGTCATCCCAGGGATATCTGGGTGTCCACTGCTGTGCATGGATTCGTAGTAATCACAGCACTAGAATTTTTCCTGATGTGACTAACAGTTCATCTTTCTTTCAAATTGCCTTTAAAAAAAAAAATTCTGCCCTCAAACTTCCAACGCTGGCAACCAGAGCTGCCTCTTTTCAAAAGTGTTCTCTTCTTTCCAGGAAAACAAAATAAAAAGATCTAGTCATGGTAATTAGAAAGATTGCTGACTAGAGATATCAGGTGCCAGTTGTTCTCACAAAGAAAAACAAAGATCATCACTAGATAATTTTAACTCCAAAAGAATATCAAGAACAGAATACTAGAGCCCAGTGGAGAATTCACAGGAAAAAACCTGAGGCACAGGAAAAGAAGGAAATGAGAGGCCAACTCAGCTGGCAAAGATTGATGGGAGCCCCAAAGGACTTAGTGCTGAGTGGAAAAAGTAAATGAGACTATTTTGGCTCCTGTCATCCTAGCTGTGGACTGCCAGTATCCAAATCCGTGAGAGAGAGAGCTCCTCTTACCCCGGTACTGCACCAACACCAGTGTTGGCAGTGAGCCTGTGGATGTCTGGAGGGTATTACACCAGACCATAAAACACACGCTAGAAGGTTTTGCACGCAAGACAACACTTCTGAGGGAGCT
The DNA here is from genome assembly GCF_008728515.1 of Papio anubis. Lineage (NCBI taxonomy): Eukaryota > Metazoa > Chordata > Mammalia > Primates > Cercopithecidae > Papio > Papio anubis. The sequence goes on along the minus strand of NC_044977.1, from coordinate 167,080,964 downwards.
GGGCCAGGACGCCACTGTGAGAACACAGCCATAAGGAGACTGTATCTTGCTCAGAGAACGTCAGCCTTTGTTGCATATCCCAGGAGGTTCTGCTGACATTACCCAGTACCCACTCAGATGGCTGCAGCAGCACAGTGCTGGCTGGAATCAAGGGAGCTGCAGGGTTTCCAGTAATCTAGCCCTCAGGGAGTGCCACTCCTATGGGAAGGGAAAGTGTAATGCACCAATGGGAAAATTCCTGGGACAAAGGAAACCAAAGCATACACTTTCCAGTGCCTGAGAGCTCCCTGCTTGGGGCTGTGAGGGGTGGCCCCACTTCCAACAGGGACACGACTCTGTGCTTGGCTTGGCAAGTGAGAAGGAAATGCCATCCCACCAGCCAAGTGGACTCTGTGTTCAAAACCAAGCTTAAGAGAGGGGAACTTCTCTTCTCACTTGCCACACTGCTGCAGACATAGCAGCTACTGCTCCCATATGAAGTTGATACAGGTGAACTGGAAGGAAGCCTATCTGGGGCTATGAGGGGAGACTGCAACCCCTCTGTCAGAGTCACCTTCACTTCTGGACTTGAGTGAAGGGAACGTTCCCTCCCCGCCTCTGCAGACACAACAGCTGCAGTGTTGCTGCAATGAAAAGCAGGAGTACCAGAGAGCTGTGTGTTTGGAGGTGTGGTAGAAGACTCTGCACCGCAGTCACTACCAGATGGCACAGAGGTTCATTGTTGAGCCATGGAGCTGGTGTCTCCTACAGCTCTTGGCTACATTGCAGCCTATAAACAAACAGCAGTGTCTGATTAAACTGATACACCAAGTGCTGGGATGGGGTGTGACAGGAAGATTACAACACTTCTCCCACCTAGAAGCAGGTGGTGCTAGAGCAGCCCCTCTCTTCACCATGCAGAGACCTATCGCCATTTCACCAGGGACGTGATGACTTCCCTGCCATTCCTGCGAGGACAGGTGCTTGCACCTGACACTGGGAAGCCTGAGTGTGAGTTTGCCTGGTCCAGCTCTGCCCAGCTTCACCCTTATTCTCTGAGGCTAAACATGGGACACAGACCACTGCATATTCTACAGATCAGCTCATTGCCTGAGGCACCAGAGAACTTCTTCTGGTAAACAACAATTAAGCATAAACCCTGTACCACAACAGCCAGCTCTTACCTGTGAGTGCCACCTACTATCCTGGAAGTCAAGCTGAACAATCCACTACAAATTCTGCAGACACAAATGCACAGTGCTTAGGAATGAGATAAGCTTCTCATGACCTCCACCGTGGAGTCTCAGGAGGCTATGAGTCTGCTCACCGATTCAGTACATCAATTACACAGCTAATTTGAGAAAGTCACCACATGGCTATCTATAAGTAAAACAATTTTTACACACTTTTTTCCACTGAGTACATACATCAGCAAAGCAAACTGTACTACTTAAAATATAGTTGCATTCTCAAGAAGAGAAGAAGAAAACAAATCCTGTCCAAATGAAAGTAAACTCAAAAATAAGAAGTGGCTCTTTCTCCATATGCAAAAATAAAAGAACAAATGTAACAATACTTGAAGTATGCAAAAGCAGAGGTTATGACAATCTCAAAAGATCACACTAACTCTAGCATGGATCCTAATCAAATGAAGTTTGTGAAATTCCAGATAAAAATTCAAAATATTTATTTTAAAGAAGCTCAATGAAATCCAAGAGAAGACTAAAAACCAGTACATAGAAATCAGAAAATCAATTCAGGATATAAAGATAAATTTACCAAAGAGATAGATAGTCTTTAAAAAGAAAAGAAAAGAAAGAAAACAAATAACCAAAAAGGACTCTGGGAAATGAAAAAGCCATTGAAGAAATTACAGACTAAAAGTTTGAACAATAGGCTAAACCAAGCAGAATCTCAGAAGTTGAAGACAGGTCTTTTGAATTAACCCAGCCAGACAAAAGTAAATAAAAAAGAGCAAACAAAGCCATAAAGAAGCACAGAACTGCCTAATGACCAAACTTACAAATTATTGGTATTACTGAGTTAAAAGCAAAACATTTGAAAACATATCTAAAGAAATAACTGATAAAAACTTCCTTGCCTTGAAAGATATATAGACATCTAGATACAAGAGGCTCAGCAAACATCAGAAAAATACATTGCAGAAAAGACTTCACCATGGGATATAGTCATCAAACTGTCTAAAGTCCATGTGAAGAAAAAAAATTCTAAATTCAGCAAGAGATAAGCATATAATAAGCTATAAAGAAGTACCATCCAACTGACAGTGAACTTCTCAGCAAAAACCTTACAAGCCATAAGAATTTGAAGTACTATTTTCAGAGTTCGAAGAAAAAGACACTACCTACGTAAATTTTATATTATGTACAATAAGCTTCTTAAAAGAAGGACATATAAAATTGTTCCCAGACAAATAAATGCTGAAGGAATTCATCAGCACTAAACCAGTCATACAGGAAAGGCCAAAAGGAGTTCTAAACACAGAAATAAAAGGTCAATATTCACCATCATAAAACTACAGGGAAGTATAAAATTCACAGGTCTTATTAAAAAATTACACAAAAGAGGAATAAAAAGAAATAAAATGGCAGCATGACAGAACTCCATGAAACCAGAAAGACAAATACATAGAAGAAAAAAAAAGAATAAAGAACCTATGAAACAACTAGATAAAAATTAACATTATGATAGGAATGAAACCTCACATATAAATACTAATCTTGACTGTAAATAGATTAAATGCTCCAAGTAAAACATATAGATTGGCAGAATGGATAAAAAATAGTTTGACCAAATTATATAAGTAATAATAATATAGCATTTGACAATATTCAGCATCCCCTCATAATAAAAACTCTCAACAAGTAGGCATAGAGGGAACATAACCTAAAATAATAAAGGCCATATATGACAAACCTACAGCCAATATCATACTGAATGGGGAAAAATTGAAAGAAATCCCCCTAGGAACTGGAACAAGACAAGGATGTCAACTTTCACCACTCCTATTCAACATAGTACTGGAAGTCCTAACTAGAGCAATCAGGTGAAAGAAGGAACTAAAAGGCATCCAAATTAGAAAACAGGAAGTCACATTATCTCTGTTCACAGATATGATCTTATACCCAGAAATCCCTAAGGAAACCTCCAAAAACTCTTAGATATGATAAATGAATTCAGCAATGTTTCAGGAAACAAAATCTATCTACAAAATTAGTAGCATTTCTTTTCACCAATAACAATCAAGCTGAGAATCAAATCAAGAACACAATACCATTTACAATAGCTACAAAAATAAATACCCAGAAATAAGAGATTTAACCAAGGAAAATCTCTACAAAAAACTGCAACACACTGATGAAAGAAGTTGTACATAACACAAACAAGTAGGAAACTGTCCCATGCTCATGGATCAGAAGAATTAATATCACTAAAATGACCATACTGTTCAAAGCAATCTACAGATTCAATGCAATTCCTATTAAAATACCAAAATAATTCTTCACAGAATTAAAAATTCCTAAAATTCACATGGAACCAAATAGCCTGTATAGCCAAAGCAATTCTAAGCAAAAAAAAAAAAAAAAAAAAAAAAAAAAAAAAAAATCATAGCTAGAGTTATCATATTACTGACCTCAAATTATTCTACAAGGCAATAGCAACCAACAAAGCATGGCACTGGTATAAAAATAGATACATAGTTCAATGGAACAGAATAAAGAACCCAGAAAAAAGTCATTTATATCAGCTATTTATAGTCAGCTGATATTTGAAAAAATTGACAAAAACGTACACTGTGGAAAGGATACTCTTTATAATAAATGGTGAGGGGAAAATTAGTTTGCCATATATGGAAGAATAAAACCAGACCCTTATTTATCACCATTACAAAAATTTACCATTAAAAAACCAGACCCCTATTTATTACCTATTACAAAAATTAATTCAATGTAAATTAAATACTTACCTGTAAGACCCGAAATTAGAATACTGGCAGAAAACCTAGGGAAATTCTTCTGGATATTGGTCTAGGCAAAGACTCCATGACCAAGACCCTCAAAAGCAGAGGCAACAGAAACAGAAGTAGACAAATGGGACTTAATTAAACTAAAAAGTTTCTGCACATAAAAAGATATAGCAGAGTGAACAGATCACCTTGAGAATGCAAGAAAATATTTGCAAACTATAAATCTGACAGAATACTGTATACAGAATTTACAAGAAACTCAAACAACTCAACAATAACAAAAATCAAATAATTCCATTAAAAAATGGGCAAAGGATATGAATAGACATTTTTCAAAAGCAGACATACAAATGGATAACAATCATACATAAAAATGCTCAACATCACTAAGAGAAATGCAAATTAAACTTATGATGAGACATCATCTTCCACCAGTCAGAATAGCTATTATGAAAAAGTCAACTAATAACAGATGTTAGCAAGTATGCAGAGAAAAAAGAATACTTACACACTTTTGGTGCAAGTGTAATTTGCTACAACCTGTATGGAAAACAGTACAGAGATTTGTCAAAGAACTAAAAATAGAACTACCATTTGATCCAGCAATTCCACTACTGGGTATCTGCCCAAAGGAAAAGAAATTATTATGCCAAAAAGATACCTGGACTCATATATTTATCACAGCACTATTTACAATAATAAATATTTGGAATCAACCTAAATTTCTACCAATGGATAAATGGATAAAGAAAATGTGGCATGTATATATATAATACAAATGTATGTATACACACACACATATACATACATGCACACACTCACAGAGTGGAATACTGTTCGGCTATATAAAGGAATGAAATTGTGTTTTTTGTAGTAACATGAATGGAACTAGAGGTCATTATCTTAAGCGTAAGTGAAACAATTCATAAACAGAAAGTCAAACACTGCATATTCTCGTTTATAAGTAGAAACAAAATAATGTGTACCCATGGACGTAGAGTATAGGCTAATAGACAGTGGAGACTCAAGAGGCTGGAAAGGGGGAAAGGGATAAGAAATTACTTAATAGGTACAATGTACATTATTCACATGGTGGTTACACTAAAAGCCCAGACTTCACCACTATATAATATATACATGTAACAAAAGTGCACTTGTACCTCTTTAATTTTTATAAATAAAAAATAAATAGGATTATTCTTCCAGAATGTTCTTGTTATGACTCACAATAACCAGTTTACTGTGAACCCTAAATGTCTGAGAAAGGTCTCAGTTAATTTAGAAAGTTTATTTTGCTGAGATTGAAGATGTGCACCTGTGACAGACTCAGGAGGTCCTGATGACATGTGCCCAAGGTGGTCAAAGCACACATTGGTTTTATACATTTTCGGGAGATATGAGACATCAGTCAACATATGTAAGATGAACATTAGTTCAGTCTGGAAAAGGAGGATAACTCAAAGCAAAGGTGGGAAGACTCAAAGCGGGAGTGGGTTTCTAGGTCATAGGTGGAGAAGAGACAAATGGTTTCATTTTTTTGAGTTTCTAATTAGTCTCTCCAAAGGAGGCAATCAGATATGCATTTATCTCAGTGAGCACAGGGGTGACTTTGAATAGAATGGGAAGCAGGCTGGCCCTAAGCAGTTCCAGCTTGACTTCTCCCTTTAGCTTAGTGATTTCAGAGTCCCAAGATTTATTTTCCTTTCATGTTTCCCCTCCTTTTAAGAAAATCTTTCTGAGAAAGCATTTTAGAAGAAAATGAATCTCTGGTCTTAGATTTCATCTCACCTCTCATGGCTAGGATGGTTTAATTCCTTGATGGGTATGTCCTGAGTTATTAGGAAAGCTCGTTTTTAGCAGGTTGTGAAGTCTCATAGCCTGTGAAGAGAAAATAGGGGGAGGAATGGAAAAGAACAATCCTGGAAAATTGATATAGGCTATATTACTCTGAGGTCCATGCATCAGTAGGCAGGTATGAAGGTGGTTTATGTATGTAAATAGGTGGCTGTTATTTTCTTCTGAAGTTTAAGTTGTCTAGCTTTAGTTCACAGGGCTTTACAAAAGTACAGATTAGATTTTGGTGATTCCAAGTTAGAAAAAATCAGGAAAAAAGAAGGAAAAAAATTGAAAACATTATTTTTCAGACTTGTAGCTGAGAAAAATTAGAAATCAGTCCAAACTGTAGAAAATAATACAAATTGTAAAACATAGGCAAGACTAGAATCTAACAACAGGTGTACTATAGTTTTTGGGACAAAATTTTTCTCTCCAGTTCCCCATTTTTACTAAAGACGAATCACGGTAGGACAAATTTGCTGTATTATACTTTGCCTGATTATTTGTATACAATGCAGCAAGAACAATTATTTTTCACATAAGCTGGTAAATTGGCTTTGATGGAACTTTGTTCCATAGAAGGAATCTCAGATAAGACTTTTGTAAAGCCTAGCCCAGCCATAGGTTTGTACCCTCAAATACCAATGAGTTGGGTGAATTCCTCTCCTCTTGAGTTTCCAAGATAAACTTGGGGCTCCTGGGTCTGTCAGAAAGTGATATTCTTTACTTATCACAGGTCAGGAACCCTGTACAGGGGCTGGGTAGACAACGTATGAGGTCAGTTTTCCCCAGAGGCCTTTATTGGTTCCTTAAGTCAAGTTTGATTTCTTAAAGACAAGCATTCTATTCCAGTCAAAGCCTTGATAAAAAAAAAAAACCAGTTTCTCCAATTGTGTTACAAATGAAAACAGATTTATTTATTTATTTGAGACTGAGTCTTGCTCTGTTGCCAGGCTGGAGTGCAGTGGCCGCGGGATCTCGGCTCGCTGCAATCTCTGCCTCCCGGGTTCAAGCCATTCTCCTGCCTCAGCCTCGCGAGTAGCTGGGATTACAGGCGCAAACCACCATGCCCAGCTAATTTTTGTATTTTTAGTAGAAACAAGGTTTCATCATATTGGCCAGGATGGTCTCGATCTCTTGACCTCCTGATCTACCCACCTCAGCCTCCCAAACTGCTGGGATTACAGTTGTGAGCCACCGCACCCAGCAGAAAACAGATTTTTATTGCACTTATGCAAATAACTGTATTGCCATAAGTTAAGAATACCCACAAATAGTTTCCAAATTCTGCAGTCAGGTAGAGAGAAACAAATATTCTCCAAATTTTGTTCATATGAGTATATTAAATTGTTAAAAGCTGTCAACAGCTCAAAAGAAAACTTTTATTGACTCTGAAAAACAAAACACAGGATCAGCAACATTTTAAGCAAAAAGTCAAAAAGATTACTTCAGTCTTGCATTAGTTCAGTCCATGCAGTTAATTCCTGTTCTGCTTGATATTCATGAACATTTTAGCTTTCCATGAATCCTGAAAGTTTTTCCTCTATTCTGATGTCATAATCTCAAAAATCATCAGAAACCTGCATTCAAGAGCACCAGAGTTTTATAGCTGATTTTAAAACCACCTTCTAAAGAGGACCAAACAAGACAACAATTGTCTGTAAAGGACAAAAAGTTTTAGGGCAGTCATAGTCAAAGACACAATTGACAAGGACATTTGTTACCTCTGTGGCACACAATAATTTAACATAACAGTTATAATTATTACTGATAATGTACACTAAGTCATAGCAGAATTATAGGAGTTTCCCATGATTTTGGAACACATACCCACAACATATTTATACAAATACAGTCCAAGGAAAACCAAATACCATTTTATATTTGACAATGGTTTCTCCCCCACCAGACCTCCTTTTTTTCCCCTCTTTTTTTGGTGGAAATTTAAGCACTTCAGAGGCCTTGTTCCCATAATTTGGAACTTTCCTTAAGATTTGATCAAGTCAGATAGAGTTGATCAAACCCAATGGGGAAAAAACCAAGACAACAAAAAACAGAAACAAACAAACAATAACAACAACAAAAACGGATTATCACACAAGTTATATTGTTACTGGGCACTCTATTGGTAAGGAGAAATTAAGACCAGCTGGTTGTTTAATGTTAGCCAAAATAAAACACCAATTCAGATACTTGCCTAGGGATAGGTCTCAGGCTGATGTCTGCACTCTACCATTCTAGAAGCAGAAAAAAAAAAAAAGCAAACTCATCTTCCCTGCTGGGAGTGAGCTCAAACTGTATAAAGGAGTTACCCGCCTTCCATCATCATGAAAGCAGGAAATTTTGCCTTTCTTGTTGGAAGCAAGTAAAACTCCAAAAAGAGAGGAGTTGTACAGCAAAATAAACCTTAGACCTCAGCCTAATCTTGTGAGATCAGGGATTCTCTGCAGGGGGTGCTCCCAGACCTCAGCAAATTGTCCTATTGGTTTGAGTCATAAAGTTAGCTCATGCTGGTACTAAGCACCAATAGGAGATTTGTCAAAAGTCAGGGGCATCTCTACTCAGAATCCCTTTGCTGTTACCAAAATGTGAACACTGAATGTCTGAGACAGATGTCTCAGTTAATTTATAAAGTTTATTTTGCTAAGGTTGAGGATGCCCACCCACGACACAGCCTCAGGAGGCCCTGATGACATCCCAAGGTAGTCAGAGCACACTTTGGTTTTATACATTTTCGGGAGACATGAGACATCAATCAGCATATGTAAGATGAACACTGGTTCAGTCTGGAAAGGCAGGACAACTCAAAGCAAAGGTGGGAAGACTCAAAGCAAAGAGGGGGCTTCTAGGTCATAGGTAGAGACAAATTGTTGCATTCTTTTGAGTTTCTGATCAGCCTCTCCAAAGAACTCAATCAGATATGCATTTATCTCAGTGAGCAGAGGAGTGACTTTGAATAGAATGAGAAGCAGGTTGGCACTAAGCAGTTCCCAGCTTGACTTTTCCATTTAGCTTAGTTATTTTGGGGCCCCAAGTTTTATTTTCCTTTCATACAATCAATGTTACTCTTTCAAGACCCCTAACTTTCCAGCTAGTTTAGTAGGAAATTTTTACCAATTCTCACTTTAGCCATCTCATCTTCCAGATGAGAATATAGTTATGTAGATAAAAGTCCACAGGTTCTTTCTGGAAATTCTGAGAATAATATAAATTGTATTAAGGAACACGGGCTTTTGAGCCTATCTTGAACTTGGGGTCAAGTCCTAGTTGTACCAGTCATCACCTAGGAAATAATGGGAAAATAATTGTTCCCTATCTGCACTATGGAGAAAATAAAGGCCCAATATTAACAGAGAAGTTTTGATGATTCCATGAGTTAACACATAACAGATCTTTAAAAAAAATTTTGGCATGTAGTAAGCCCTCCTTAAAACTTAGAGATGATTATAGTTTATACGTTTATTTAAAATTTCTACGTGACAACATTTTTCTAAACTTGTGAACAAAGCAAACATGAAAAAAGTTGATGAGAAGCAAGCCTAAAATTACAACACTTCCCTTCCTGATTGCATGCTCTGAAAACAATGCCTTCTCAGTATGTGCAGCGGTTTTGACCTATGCTGTTTCATGTGTATTTCTGCCAGGTTCCAGACAGTGGAAAGCCCACTCAATAGCAACTCTTTCTCCAGAATTTAGAACATTTAAAGAACAGGCCCTAAGGCATTTTGAAAATATTTTGGTATTTTCACCACATAATTCGTTCTTTAGCCAAAGCTGTAGGTAAAGTTTCCTGGGCTCAGTTGCAGCTCATCATAGATGAATAAAGATTAAACAACCACGTTTGGTTGTTTAAATTCCAGAATATTTTCAATGCTTTCTTATAGGTTACGACAAGAAACATTTCTGGCTCTTAAATGTCATTTAGTTAGGCTAATGCAGGTTGGCATTATTCAACTCAGCAAACAATTACATTACAGTATGTGGCCCCTGTTGGATCCTTGAATGGAGACTTTGGACAGTTTGCCCACATCAGTGAAACTAGTAATATGGAATTTGTTTTACTGGTGCAATTATCTTAATATCCAATCTCATAAATAATACCCAGATTTTTAAAACTTCTTCTTTTGAAGTAACTTTTGCCTATGTTATGGGCTGACTTGTGTACAGCAAAATTTGTATGTTGAAGCCCTATCTCCCAGTACTTCAAGATGTGACTTTGTTTAGAGATAGGGCCTTTAATGAGGTGTTAAGTTAAAATGAGGCCACTGGAGTGGGCTCTAATGCAATCTAACTGGTGTCCTTAAAGGAAATTTGAATACACAGACACCATGGATACACACAGAGACCAGGTAAGCACACATAAAAAGGCAGGCATTGCCAAGCCAAGGAGAGAAGCCTCAGGAGAAACCAAGTCTGCCATGTTAATCTTGGAATTCCAATCTGTAGAGCTGTGAAAAATAAATTTCTGTTGTTTAAGTCACTTGGTTTATGGTATTTTGTTATAGCATCTCTAGCAAACTGATACATATTTACTAACAGAGACTTCCCATATATCATTCACCAGCTTCATCTAAGGTTAACATCCTATATAACTCTAGTACAATTATCAAAACCACAGCACTTAGATTGTAAATAAGAAGTTCCTCTATTTTTTCCTCCCTATGTCCCTTCTCTCTCTCTCTCTTTTTCTTAAACACTCTGATTCTAAATATTTTCTCAGGGTACAATGAATCCAGGATTTAGTTACAGGGTAAGAAACAATGAAAGAGAACCATTTTAGCTTTCTCTTAAAAGGCAAAACTTAATCATCAGACTTGGAAAATGCAGCTGAACTTTTTCAGAGTATTGCAATGACTCACTGGAATACTCATAAATATTTTCATTTCAACTGTTAGGGTTCACTGTGTTCTTGATCAATAACATAACTTTCATACAAGAAGCGTATGAGGCTATGAATTCTACTTTTAGAACTCAACAGCTTGATGTTAATCACTGAATTTGCCTTCAGTATTTATAAACTCACAGATCTGAACATATAAGGAGTATGTAATACTTTCACAACTGAATATCATTCTTTGCCTTAAGGCAATACTTTTGACATTGTTTCTTGTTATTCTCTCACTTTGAATTATCTGATCCTATCTGAAACAACTATCTTACACTGTGATTTTTTTCTTACAAATTATGTCCCATTACATTTTGTTAAGGCAACATCTACCTGGTATCCTAGAGCTATCTACATGATTTCAGTTGTTGACAGACCATAATTAGCTATTTCTGAATTGTGTGCCATGGGATGCTAATTTACTTCCATAAAAATGAGAAAAGTCATAATGTCTTTCATTTTATCTCTATTCAAAAACTAATTCCAAACATTGCTGTGTCTCAGAGGATCAGTTTCCTGCAGCCAACTCTTTGACATAAATCTCATTATCAGTTAGTCTTTCTCTCCAAGAAAATAATATATTTTGGCTTACATAAGAAAAAAAAAAGAAATTTATTGAAAGGGTGGTAAGTGACTCATAGATTAAAGATTTTACAAACATGGCTTGGAAAGGACAGGAATAGGGGCCCTCTAAAATTCTTCAACATTTTCCATTATTTTATCAGTTTGTTCAAGATGCAGATTCCCAGGACAGAATCTCATTGTCTACACTTTACAAAATATAGTGTTCACCCCCTACCTGAGGTAGGATGAACTACTGACAAAAGGAAGCACATTGATGACTACCACCACACAGGGAATGGAGAGGCACTAGTTCCCAAGAAAAAGAATGGTAGAAAGATGGGAAAGTAAAACAAAACAAAAGTTATCCAGTTCAGGACTCAAAACGAAATATAGAAGGGAGTGAATCACATATGTGAGGCATAGAAATGTTAAGGTTTCCAGATTTTTATGGTAAAATTCTAGCAGTGACTGATTTGGCTTTTCCTACATTCCTACCAAATTATACATTAAAAAATTCCCAAATTAAAACAGAAAAAAAGCATTAGTCAATGAACTTTCATATTACAGATGGAATTTATTTTCATGAAAAAAGTTATAATAAAGCCCTTACGCAGAACAGCAGAACTGTATATAGAAAAACACTATATAAAATGTCCACCAATCTACACAAATAACATTAGGATAATAGAATTTCCACACAGGCATGGTCTGTAATATTTAATGAGACCAAAGCTGTGTCATTCTCACTAATTCCCCATATCCCACTACATTAGAATATATTTTATCCTCAATACCTCATAACATATTTTTGACTCAGCTGGAGTGCAGTGGCATGATCACGGCTCACTGCAGCTTCGACTTCTCAGGCTCAAGTGATCCTCCCACCTCAGCTTCTCAAGTAAGTGGGGCTACAGGCATGCAACATCATGCCCAGCAATTTTGTTTTATAACTTTGTTGTAGAAATGGAATCTCACTACGCTGTCCAGGCTGGCCTTAATCTTCTGGGCTCAAATAATTCTCCTGCCTTGGCCTTCCAAAGCGTTGTAATTACAGGCATGAGCCACTGTGCCTAGCCACAAAGTAAAAATTTAACAGTATCAAACACAAAGAGAAACCTCGATACATTTCAGTAAAGTAACAGTACAACACTGACCACTGGACAAGAAACTAACTGGCAACTGTGCTAGATAAAGAAGAGTATGGAATAATATAAAGGTCTTCACAAAGTTCATGGAAAAATGGAGTTAAAAGATAAAAATTAAAAATATCAACGTGATTTCTCAATATAAGCTCCACTGAGATCAAGAAACTTTTGTAAGTAATGATCCCAGCCATTTAGCCCATGCCTAAAGAATTGAAGAGTACTCGGAATTCAATTATATCAGTGCAGTTTTTTTACATTACTAACTAAGGAAAAATGAGTGATCTTTAGTTTTGTTTTTTAAGATTAGGAAACTAAAGGAAATCAGAAAAAGTCAAATCAGAACTATAAGGTGAAGGCTTAATGTCTTCCTTTGAAACTCTGGCAAAATTGCTCTTGTTTAATGAGAGGAATGAGCAGGAGCTTTGTTGTGGTGGCAACAGATTCTCTGTTGGAGCTTTCGTGAGTATTTTTCTGCTATAGCTTTTGCTAACTTTTTCAAAACACTCCCATGATAAGCATATGTTATTATTCTTTGGTACTTCAGCTGTTACCATAACTTCTGCTCTTGACTTGTCTGCTTTTGCTTTGACTGGATCACTTTTACATCTTGGTAGCCATTGCTTTGATTGTGATTTGTCTTCAAAGTTGTACTGGTAAAGTCATGCCTCATCTCCTATTATAGTTCCTCAGAGACATGCTGCAGGATCTTGATCCCACTTTATAAAAATTTCCATTGAAAGCTCTGCTCTTGTCTGCACAAGACAGAGCTTGTGCTGTCTTGATATCAGCACAACAGTTTTAGCACCCATTGAGTGGAAAATGTGTTCAACTTTAATTATTTGGTCAGAATTGTGTAAGTTGAACTAATCGAGATATCTATGGCATTGACTATTGTTTCTCCAGTTAATTGTCAGTTCTCTTCAATCAGAGCAAGGGTGTAAACAACATTAACTTTTTTTCTCACAAATTGATGTGGATGGTCTGCTACTGTGGGCTTCATTTCAACATCATCTTGTTCTTCTTAAAATGAGTTATTCATCTGTAAATTATTGATTTCTTTGGGTCATTGGCCCCACAAACTTTTTGTAAAGCATCAATTATTTTACCATTCTTTCACCCAAGCTTCACCACAATTTGATATATGTTCTTGCTTTAATTTCAGCTGAATTCATGTTGCTACAGTGGGGGCTCTTTTCAAACTGAAGTCTTACCTTTTTTAATGCCTCAAACTAGATCCTGTTCAGACATGTTATAACAAGCTAGTGTAACCTTATATTGGTGCCAGAAATATTTTGAAATCCATGCATAGTTTTTTCACAATACACATTTTCTGTGAACTTTTGAGTCCCCTTATATGTTCAGGGCAAATTTAAAGATAACTTTCGATCCAAAAAGCAAAAGAAGAGTAATGTGTTCACATATAAAAGGCTTCAATGCCTTTACCACATGATGACCCGCTCTGAAAGTGTTGTTGGAGGACGTACACCAGCAAGAAGATAAATAAAAATAGGAGGATGCTCTAAAGTGGGCAATACAATATCATAAGCATGTCAACTATTATCTAAATACACAAATCCAAATTTTACAGTGACAACAATCCAGATATGAAGTTTTAGATAAAAATATAATGTTAGGAGATGGGTGCAGGTTGGTGAAAGACCAGAGGAAAAAGATAATTTGCCAGGGTAATTATCTAGTTTGAGGCAAAATATAGATATTGGTAAATTTAACAAAATGATGGGTAAAAATAACCCAATATCTTGATTATAATTAACTAAGGATAACTACCTAAACAAAAATAGATTAAATAAAATGGACTTTGAACTTTCAAAAGAGCTGAAAAAAATACTGAGCCATTTAATGAGAGAGAGAAAAGGAGGAAAAAGAAAGCATGTTAGTAAAAATTACACAGCATAATGGCAGAGCTGAGTTATGCAAAAACAGTATAGTAAGACTTCAGATTTACTTTACTAGACAGTATATGGAAAATAATAATTTCAGGCATCAGACAGTATGTAATGCAGGACTATAATCCCTGAGAAAAGACAAAACAACAATGTGAGCCTATGGTTGTACCAGCTTACTACCTGAAAGGCATTTTTTAAGGCACAGCAGAGTGAGATGTACCCAAACAAAGTCTGGAAATATCACTCAATTGAGGAAACAGATCTTGGAGTTTGGCAAGACCAAGTTGGCCAAAACTTGTAGGGTGAAGTACTGGAGAGTAGGGACCTGGAGAGAAAGAATGACGGGGAGAGACAGAGAGCTGAAAATCTGAAGATGGACCCCTGGGGTATTTAGGTAGATATGGATACCTGCAATGGGAGAAAAGCTTACCTAAGAGTAGAACAAGAACCCCCAGAGGGGAGTACAAAGGAGTAGGTCTAACAATTCCAATCGCTCACACAGGGCTAGGAATAATTGTAATTCATGAGGGTATCACATAAAATATGTAGAAGAGTATTGTTTGGCCGGGGGCAGTGGCTCACGTCTGTAATCCCAGCACTTTGGGAGGCTAAGGCGGGTGGATCACGAGGTCAGGAAATCGAGACCATCCTGGTCAACATGGTGAAACCCTGTCTCTACTAAAATCCAAAAAAAAAGAAAAATGGTGGCTTGTGCTTGTAGTCCCAGCTACTCAGGAGGCTGAGGCAGAATCAGCAGACCTGGGAGTGGGTTACCCAGAGAGCCGAGATCAGCTACCCTCCCAGCCACAACGAAAAGCAGGAAAAGCCAGACTCAGTCTCAAAAAAAAAAAAAAAAAAAGTATTGTGCCTTAGTAAGTGGGATTAATTTAACCTTAGATTAAAGCTGCTCTGAACCTGCACTACCAAAGCTTAAGATCAAGGCTTTAAATAATTCAATAAATTCCAAAAGATTTAGCTATTTTCAAAAAATTTATTGGAACAAAAACCAATATTCTTTAAAGGGTTACAACAAAATACAAAGAATAAAAAACTCACAATATCTGGCATCTAATAAAACATTATCAGGCACACAAAGAAACAGGAATTGATAGCTATTAATTAGGATAAAAATCAATGATAGAACTAAGAGTGAAGTACAGTGGGAATAGTAGACAAAGCTGTTAAAGCAGATATTATAAAGATATTCTATATATTTGAAAAAGTAGAAGAAAATATTACTATAATAAAGAGAGAAATTTAAGGTACAAAATGTGCAAATAAATTTTTTGAGGTGAGAAAATGTAATTTGTGAAATGAAAAATAGAATGGATGAAGTTAAGAAGAGAAAAAACATTACAGAACAAATGATTAGTGATTAATGACATTGTAAAAATAGCAATAAAAATTATCCAAAATGAAGAAGGAAGAAAAAGATTGAAATACAAAAAATACCAGTAATCAGTGGTAAATGAGGTAACTTGTGTGTAACTAGAATTTCAGGAAAAAAGAGAAATAAAAGACAATAGAAATAACACCTGAAAGAATATTCACAAATTTTTTTTTTTCAAATTCGATGAAAACTGCATATCCATGGAGTTAGAAAGCTCGATAAACCTCACTTAGAGGAAACTAAAAGAAAATTACATCAAGGTAAATTGTAATCAAACTGCTGAAATCCAGCAATAAAGAGAACTCTTAAAAGCAGACATAGAAAAAGATACATTAAAAATAGAAGAAAAAACAAGAATGAAAACAGACTCCTCATCAGATGCTGCATAAGTCAAAATACAATGCAAAAACATCTGCATAAGTGGAAACATTTTTAAAAAAACAAGAAATGCTTTATTAAGTGAAAATACTTTTTTCCAGTTTTGAAGGTAGCATAAAGACTCTTTTAGGCAAACATATGTTGAAAGAACTTATCACCAGCAGCAGTTGCTACAAGAAATCTTAAAGTTTTTTAAGGAGAATATGAGATAAAAATTTGGATCTACACAAGGAAATGAACAGTGTAACAAATAGTTAAAATGTGGAAATACATATATATTTTTAAGCTTTTTGCTTTTACTATTATTATGGATTGATACACAATAATTGTACATATTGATGGAATACAGTGTGATATTTTGATACATGTATACAATGTGTAATAATCAATAATACTTGTATACAATGTGTAATAATGTATACAATGTGTAATAATCAATACTTGTATATAATGTGTAATAACTTGTGTTGGGAACATTCAAAATTTGCACTTCTAGCTATTTAAAAATATACAATTATTGTCAATTATAGTCATCCTATAGTGCTATAGAATGCTAGAACTTATTTCTCCTATCTGGCTATACTTTTGTATCTGTTTAACCATGCTTTGGCTATCTCTCCTCCTCCCTACCCTTTCCCACCTCTAGTACTCACTATTCTGCTTATCTATTTATATGAAATCAACTTTTATCTTTCATATATGGGTCAGAACATGTGGTATTTATCTTTCTATGTCTGGCTATTTCACTTAACATAAGGTCCTTCAAGCTCATCCATGTTACAGCACATGATATAATTTTGTTTCTTTTTATGGCTCAATAGTGTTCTAATATGTATATATAACACATTTTCTTTAAACAGTCAAATACATTTTAAGATGTATATATACTCTTCATTTCTTTGTGGGGATCTAAATTTTTGTCTGTATTCTCCTTTAAAAACTTTAAGATTTCTTATAATAAAAGTCTGCTGGTGATAAGTCTCTCAACATGTTTGCCTGAAGAAGTCTTTATTTCACCTTCATATTTGAAAAAGATTTAAAAATATATTTGACTATTTAAAGCAAAAATTATAAATACCATAAAATACTGTTAGGTTTTTAGATGTTGCAGAAGTAAAATAGTTACTAAAGTTTGCAAAAAAGATAGAAGATTAAAAGTATACTTTTATAAGATTTTATATATATATATACTGGAATTATACTATATGAATTTAGACTGTTATAACTTAAAGATTTATAGGTGAACCTTAGAAAAACTGTTAAAAATTAAACAATGGTGTTTACTTACTATACCAATAGTGTAGGTAAGCAGAATAACAAAAGAATGTAGAAAAAAAATGAAAAAGGAAAAAGGAGCAGATAGATAGAGGAAAAATAACAGCATGTAAGATTTGAACTCAAAAATGTCAATAATTTTATTCAGTAATATTAACTGTAATAGTCTAAACATTTTAATTAAAAGTGAGAAATTGTCACATGGGATTAAAAACAAAAATCTAACTGAATGTCTGAGTTTTGTCTATAAGAAACACACTTTAATCTGTATCTTTTTTTTTTTTTTTGAGATGGAGTCTTGTTCTGTCACCAGGCTGGAGTGCAGTGGCACAATCTCAGCTCACTGAACCCTCCACCTCCCAGGTTCAAGCGATTCTCCTGCCTCAGCCTCCGAAGTACCGGAGACTATAGGCATGGGGGCCACCAGGCCCATTTTTTTTTTTTTTTTTTGTATTTTTAGTAGAGATGGAGTTTCACCACATTGGCCAGGATGGTCCCAATCTCTCTACCTCATGATCCCCCACCTAGGCCTCCCAAAATGTTGGGATTACAGGCATGAGCCATCACGCTCAGGAGAAACACACTTTAAATGCGAAGACATAATACAGATTGAAAGTAAAATAATGCAGGTGGCCAAGATGACTGACTAGAGGTAGCTAGTGTGCACCACTGTTGTGGAGAGAAATGAAAGGGGCAAGTAAACATAGCATCTTCAACTGAAACATCCAGGTACACCCATGGAGAATGGAGAAAAACAAGGCAGGATGACCTGGATTGACACAAATCTAGGGGAACCTCCCCAACAATAAAACAATACAGGAGCTGACAGACAAAATAGCCAGTGTAAAAAAGAACCTAACTAATCTGATAGAGCTGAAAAACACACTTAAAGAATTCCGTGATGCAATCACAAGCATTAATAGCAGAATAGACCAAGCTGAGAAAAGAATCTCAAAACTTGAAGACTGGATCTCTGAAATAAGACAGTCAGACAAAAATAAAGGAAAAATAATAAGAAAAAATAGACAAAACCTTCAAAAAATATGTGATTATATAAAAAGCCCAAATCTATGAATCACAGGATCCTGGAAAGGGACAGGGAGAAAGCAAACAACTTGGAAAACATATTTCAGGATATTGTCCATAAAAACTCCCCAACCTTCCCAGAGAGGCCAACAGTCAAATTCACGAAATACAAAGAACCCCGGCAAGATTCTACCCAAGATCATCCTCAAAACACATAATCATCAGATTTCCTATGGGAGAAATGAAAGAAAGAATGTTAAATGCAGCTAGAGAAAAAGGGCAGGTCATAGACAAAGAGAACCCCATCGGGCGAACAGCAGGCCTCTTAGCTGAAATCCTACAAGCCAGAAGAGACTGGGGGCCTATATTCAACATTCTTTAAAAAAAACAAACAAACAACAAAAAAAAACCAACTTCAACCAAGAATTTCATATTCAGCCAAACTAAGCTTCCTAAGCAAAGGAGAAATAAAATCCTTTTCAGAGAAGCAAATGCTGAGGGAGTTTGTTACCACGAGATCTGCCTTAAAAGAAATCTTGAAAGGAGCACTAAATTTGGAAAGGAAAGATTATTACCAGCCAATACAAAAACACACTTCAGTACACAGACCAGTGATACTATAATGCAACCACACAAACAAGCTGGCATAATTACCAGCTAACAACACAATGACAGTATCAAATTCTCATATATCAATACTAACCTAGAATAAATGTCCCATTTAAAAGACACAGAGTGAACTACTGGATTAAAAAAAAAAAAAAAAAAAAAAAAGACCCAATGGTATGCTCTCTTCAAAAGACCTATCTCACATGCAAATGATACCCATAGGCTCAAAATAAAGGGATGAAGGGAAATACACCAAGCAAATGGAAAACAGATAAAAAGCAGGGGTTGCAATCCTAATTTCAGACAAAACAGACTTAAAAACAACAAAGATCCAAAAAGACAAAGGAAGGACATTACATAATGGTACATGGTTCAATTCAGAAGAACACCTAACTATACTAAATATATATGCACCCAACACACAAGAGCATTCAGATTCATAAAGCAAATTCTTAGAAACCTACAAAAAATCTTAGACTCCCACACAATAATTGTGGGAGACTTAACCACTCCACTGACAATGTTAGACAGATCATTGAGGCAGAAAATTAACAAAGATATTGAGAACCTGATCTTCAACCAAGACCAGGTTGGACCAAACATATCTGAAAGACTGTTACAGAACTTTCCAACCAAAGGCAACACACAATCTCATCGTCACATGACACATACTCTAAAATAGGCCACATAATCAGATGTAAAACAATCCTCAGCAAATGCAAAAGAATTGAAATCATACCAGATAAACTCTCAAACCACAGTACAATAAAAATAGAAGCCAGGAATCAAACAAACAAACACTCAAAACCATGTGATAACATGAAAATTAAATAGCATGTTTCTGAATGGCTTTTGAGTGAATAAAGCAAAAATCAAGAAGTTCTTTGAAACTAATGAGAACAAAGACACAAAAGGCCAGAATCTCTGGGACACAGCTAAGACCGTTTTAAGAGGAAAATTTAAAGAACTAAAGAAGAGCTAGGTTCATCTCTACTGAAACTATTCCAAAAAACTGAGGAGGAGGGAGTTCTCCCCAACTAATTCTATGAGGCCAGCATCATCCTGATACAAAAATCTGGCAGAGACACAACAAAAAAAAAGAAAATTTCAGGCCACTATCCTTGATGAAAACCATTGCAAAAATCCTCAACAAAATTCTTGCTAACTGAATCCAGCAGTACAGCAAAAAGCTAATCCACCATGATCAAGTAGGCTTCATCCCTGTGATGCAAGGTTGGTTGAACATATATGAATCAATAATTGTGATTCATCACATAAACAGAAATACAGACAAAACCCATATGATTATCTCATAGATGCAGAAAAGGCATTCAATTAAATTTAACATCCCTTCCTGTTTAAAACTCTCAATAAACTAGGTTTTGAAGGAATAAAATTCAAAATAATAAGAGCTATCTGTGACAAACTCACAACCAATATCATACCGAATGGGGAAAAGCTGGAAGCACTCCCCTTGAAAACCAGAACAAAACAAGGATGCTCTCTCTCACCACTCCTATTCAACATAGTATTGGAAGTCTTGGCCAGAGCAACTTGGCAAGAGAAATAAATAAAAGCCATTCAAATAGGAAAAGAGGAAGTCAAATTATCCCTGTTTGCAGATGACATGATTCTATGTCTAGAAAACCCCATAGTTGCAGCCCCAAAGTTCCTAGAGCTGACAATGTCAGTGGTTTCAGTATACAAAATCAATGTAGAAAAATTACTAGCATTTATATACAAGAACAACAGCTAAGCTGAGAGCCAAATGTAAAATGCAATCCTATTCACAAATGCCACAAAAACAATAAAATACCTAGGAATACAGTTAACCAGAGAGATGAAAAATTTCTACAATGAAAATTATAAAATACTGCTCAAAGAAATCAGAGATGACACAAACAAATGGAAAAACATTCCATGTTCATGAATAGGAAGAATCAGTATTAGAATGGCCAAACTGCCCAAAGCAATTTATAGATTCAATGCTATTCCTATCAAACTACCAATGACATTCTTCAGAGAACTAGAAAAGAACTATTTCAAAATTCATATGGAATAAAAAAAGAACCTGAATAGCCAACACAATCCTAAGCAAATAGAACAAAGCTGGAGGCATCATGTTTTCTGACTTCAAACTATACTACTGAGCTACAGTAACCAAAACAGCATGGTACTGGTACAAAAACAGACATGTAGACCAATGGAGCAGAATAGAGGGCCCAAGAATAAGGCTGCACACCTACAACTGTCTGATCTTTGACAAAGTGACAAAAAAATCAAAGGGGAAAATACTTCCTATTGAATAAATGGTGCTAAGATAATGAGCTAGCCATATGCAGAAGACTGAAAGTTGATCCCTTCCTTACACCATATACAAAAATCAACTCAAAATAGATTAAAGACTTAAATATAATACTACAAAATACTATAAAAACCCTAGAAGACAACCTAGGCAATACCATTCTGGACATAGAAATGGGTAAATATTTCAAGATGAAGACAGCAAAAGCAATCACAACAAAAGCAAAAATTTACAAATAGGATCTATTAAACTTAAGAGCTTCTGCACAGCAAAAGAAACTATCAACAGAGTAAACATACAATCTACATGATGGAGAAAATATTTGCAAACTTTGCATTTGACAAAGGTCTAATATCCAGCATCTGTAAGCAGCTTAAGCAAACTTATAAGAAACAACCCCATTCGAAAGTGAGCAAAGGACATGAACAGACATTTTTCAAAAGAAGACATACATGCCACCAACAATAATATGAAAAAAAACCTCAATATCATTGATCACTAGAGAAATCCAAATCAAAACCACAATGAGACACCATCTTACAACAGTCAGAATGTCTTTTATTAAGAAATAAAAAAATAACAGATGCTGATGAGATTAGTGAGAGTGTAAATCAGTTCCACCATTATGGAAAGCAGAGTGGAAATTCCTCAGAGAGCTAAAAACAGAATTACCCTTTGACCCAGCAATCCTATTACTAGGTATGTACCCAAAGCAATATAAATTATTCTTCCATAAAGACACAGGCATATAAATGTTTATTACAGCACTATTCACAATAGCAAAGACATGAAATCAACCTATATGCCCACCAATGACAGATTGGATAAAGAAAATGTGGTGCATATACACTATGGAATACTAAGCAGCCTTAAGAAAGAAAAATATCATGTCTTTTGTGGGAACATGGATGGAGCTGGAGGCCATTATTCTTAGCAAACTAATGCAGGAAAAGTAAACAAAATGTTCTCACTTGTAAGTGGGAGTTAAATGATGAAAACTCATGGACACAAAGAGGGGAACAACAGACAGTGGGGCCTACTTGAGGGTGGAGTGGGGGAAGAGGGAGAAAATCAGAAAAAAATAACTATTGGGTACTAGGCCTAGGACATGGGTGATGAACTAATCTGTACAACAAACCCCCATGACATGAGTTTACTTAGCTAACAAATCTATGCATGTACCCCTGAACTTAAAAGTTAAAAAATAAAAATACAAACAAAATAAAATAGCAAAAAATCTAGACCATGAAAACCCAAATAGAAAGAAATATGAAGTATCTCTATTAATATTAACCAAAAGACTTCAGAGAAAAGCACATTACCAGAGTTAAAGAGAAAAATTGTATAATAATAAAGGGATTTATTCATGAAAAGAATGTAAAAATTATTAAATGTTCATATACCTAATAACAACATTCAAAGATAAAGAAAGCAAAAACCGATAGAACTAAAGGAGAAATATAGAAATTCATAGTGTTGAGAAAGTTAACCCTCCTCTCTCAATACTTAATACAAAAAGTAGATAGGCGTTTAGTAAGGATATGGAAGAAAAGTTACTATCAGAAAAGTTTATCTAATTAACCTGTATAGAACAATGCCCCCAACAACAATAGCCTACACATGCTTTGCAAATGAATATGTGATATTCATCCAGGTAGAACATATATAGGTCATATATAGTTTTGGGCCATAAAACACATCTTGTTCAGTTTAAGATGGCTGAAATAATGAAAAGTGTGTTTTATGACCAAAATTGATTTAAACTAGAAATTGATTTTAAAAAGATATCTGAAAAATTGCCAAGTATTTTGAAATTAAACTACAAACTTCGTAATAACTCATGGATGAAAGAAAATCACAAAGAAAATTAGAAAAATATTAGGAAAAAAATTTAACTAAATGAAAATCAAAGCATAGCAAATTAAGGTGTGTAAGATGCAGTTAAGTTTTTTAGGAAGGAAATGATATTACTAAACAATTATATTAGAAAAGAAGAAATATCTCAAATCAATCATCTGAGTTTCTAACTTAAGAATCTAGAAAAAGAATGAAAGAGGGAAAAGATTAAAGGAGAGGCTATTATTTCAGATCCTACAGATATTAAATGGCTAATAAAATGCACAAGAAAAATTCTAGCCCCAGATGTCTTAAGTGGTGACTTCTAACAAACACTTAAAGAAGAAATACCAAATCTACACAAACTTTTGAGGAAAACAAAAGATACAAAAACATATTTCAATATATTTTATGATCTCAGACATACTCTGTATGAAACCTGACAAAGACAACATAAGTAAACTACAGATCAATATTCTTTGGGAACAGAGACAAGAAATTGTTTGACAGAATATATATTAAATCCATCAACCCAGAAAACGATAAATAGATCATTTCCAAATATGGTTTATCACCTAAATGTATGATAGATTTGACAGAAAATCGGTCAATACAATTCGTCATATTAACAGATTCAAGAAGAAATAAACACATAATATTCATAATAAATGCAGAAAATGCAATGGACAAAATTTGAAAAATTTTCATAAAAATTATCACTTAACTAGGAACAAAAGGGAAAATTCTTTGCCTGAAGAAAAAGTTGGGGGATCTACAAAGAAACCTGGGGCTAGTATCATAAGTGATGTTGAAAGACTAAATGTTCTTTCTCCAAGACTGAGAATAGAGCAAGAATGTTTAATGTAATAACTTTGATTTGGAATTTTACTAGAGGTTCCACCCTGTGTGATAATGCAAGAAATAACAAGAAATACAAGATGATATGTGGACAAGACAGTAAGGAAGTTCATTTGACCATGTAACACAGACAAAATCTCCACTTTGTTTTTTCTCTACTAGTTCTAAAACTAATATTTTCATATTCTTCTGATAGTATCTTTTTTCTGTTCTAATCTCAGGCAAAAACTTTCAACACCACAAATACTTAGTATATTTTCCAAGAATAAGAATGTGTGTGTCGATAAGCTGTTTGGATCAAGTCCTGGTTGAAAAAAAAAAAAAACTGAATTAGGATTTGAAGGCACAAAATATGAAACTGTTGATTGCCAGCTATGAACTGAGTTGTATGAATAACTCCAATATGCAAGTAAGGCTCATGGAAATAACATTCTACATCAGAAAAAAAGT
This sequence comes from Papio anubis, assembly GCF_008728515.1. NCBI lineage: Eukaryota > Metazoa > Chordata > Mammalia > Primates > Cercopithecidae > Papio > Papio anubis. Next base: position 167,056,533 of record NC_044977.1, on the reverse strand, counting down.
TAAATGCCAATGTGAATTAACTATTTAAAAGGGAATACTCTGAAAGAACAATTACAAGATTCTTCAGAATATGCACAGTTGAATCTATTGTCCATGGAAAGGAACAGACACGTTCTCAAGTGTAACTGGATGGCATAAAAAGATAGTTGAAGATGTTCCAAATTTGTAGGTATGGTGGGAAGAAGCTGAGAAAATACCCAATTGATGGCTTCTTATTTCTCGATATTCAAAGTGACATAATGTGCTGAGAGGGAAGAGACAGACGTAGCATTAAAAATTTAAAGAGCCTGAAAAAAAATTGGAATCAAGCTGCATTAAAAAGCAAAAGAGTGCATTAACCAGTGAAGTATAGGCTACACACAGTCACATTTACACATATATACTCATGTATTATATATAGACAGATTTACTCACAAAAATGAAACAAAGGATACAAAGTGTTAAAAGAGGTTAAATCTGAGCAAGGAGGTAACAGGTAATTTTTAAAACTGGATATTTTCTAAAATAAAATACATTACTTTTAATATCAGATTAAGGAAAGGTTTTGTGATGACATGGGACAGCACAAATTTAAGGGTTAGAATTAACAATATGGCTAAGCCTCAGAACAGGAATAATCTGTTGAGGGAGTTACATGGAATGAGCATCTCCCCAACTTCTTATCCAAAGATCTTGAAAAACTTCTTAGAGCAGAATATGTAGATCACACTACCAAGCAGAGTATGATATCAATAAAATTTCTTTCCCCTCAGATCACTGCAAGCTCCGCCTCCAGGGTTCACACCATTCTCCTGCCACAGCCTCCTGAGTAGCTGGGACTACAGGCGTGCACCACCACGCCTGGCTAATTTTTTGTATTTTCAATAGAGACAGGGTTTCACCGTGTTAGCCAGGATGGTCTCGATCTCCTGACCTCGTGATCCGCCCGCCTCGGCCTCCCAAAGTGCTGGGATTACAGGGTGAGCCACTGCACCTAGCCAATATCAATAAAATTTCTAAAGATAGATTATGTGTGCCTTAGCCTAATTTAACACTAGTTTACATTGTTTTTGTAAGAATTTTCACTCCTTTTGAGATGAGCGGTTTCATTCAGTGTTCAACTCATAAAATTTATGTCAGGATGCTTCCCATTCTTAGGAAATAGTTTTAGAGCTCAGAAGAAATGAGGGGTTTTTCATAAGTCATATTGCAAGGCAATGGCAGAACTGGAATCAAAATTCAACTCTTCCAGATGTTGAATTTTGTACTCAGCTGAAGGTCGTGCACACGACCTTCTTTGTGCTTCTAACATCCTTCAGAGTCTGCATTTGTTTTATATACTGCTCCATTGAGAAAGATCCCTAAACAGATGCAATATGTAAAGTATGTGAAAAAAGAAAGATTTGAAGATATACTATTGGAGTCAATCAAGCTAAAATTAGTTTTCTTCTGTTTCCAAAATTCTGATGGATTCAGAATGCTCCAAGCTCATTGATTGAGTCAGACATTAACCAGGTGAGAGACAACCATTTCTGTGTTTTAAAATACACTTTACAAGACTTAGGTTCAAATAAATTTTAAATTGTGTCAAGGCAGTGAAGACTTTCCAAACTCAGACAGGAACTAGTTTTCCAATCAGGTTCAGTGAAGATGTTATATTTCAACGTTAAAGATAACATAAATTAAAGTAATTCTTAGTCCCATTGTTTTCAGCGACTTACTGGTGTGGCTAAATGAACCCTTCCAATAGTGATCTATCAAAGAGGATGTATTTCCAGTGTTAGCTTCTTTCACTTCCTTCAACTTAATAACATGTAAAGTATCAAATGGTCTTTTCATGTCTCTGGGAAAAGAGACATGATGTGGAAATTCCTGAGAGTTACAAGATTTCACGCCCTATAGGGTAACTGCATAATTTTTTGTCCAAATAGGACATAAAAAGAGCTATGTCTCAAATTCCAGGACAAATCTTTCACAATCCAAATGCTTTCACAAATCCAAACCTTCCTCTTTTTCTAGAGGTATGAAACTTTCAAAGTAATTTGTATGAATTGTTCCTTTCTCCTACAATATATTTTGATAGATAAGATTCTCATTTTTGTAAACATCCCCTTTTCCCCAACAATAATAATTGTGCTCTTTCCCCTCTGCATTTTCTTCTCTCTTTACTTTTGAAAGCAACATATCCAACCCTCCACCTTTTCTATATTCCATATAGTTTATCTGCACTGACAAAATCCTACTGAATTTTCAGAGAAAGACTGAGAAACCACCATAGACCAGCAAACACTGGGGAGACCAGACAGCTAAATGCATTGTGGTACTTGAATTGAATTCTGGAACAGGACAAGGACGTTAATGAAAAACTGTTGAAACCTGAAGTCTGGAATTTAGTTAATTGTAACGTATCCATGTCAGTTTTAAAAATGTACCATGATAATACAATACATTAACAATGGAGAAAACTAGATACATTAGTTTACAAGGGTTGCCCTAACAAACTACCATGCACTGGCTGGTTTAAATAACAGAAATTTACTTTCTTACAATTCTGGAGGCTTTAAATGCAAGATAAAGGTGTTTGCACATTTGGTTGCTTCTGAGGCCTCATTCCTTGGCTTGCACATGGCTGACTTCTTACTGTGTCCTCACAGGGTTGTCCCTCTGTCTGTGTATCTGTGACCTTGTTTTCTTTTTATAAGGATACCAGTCATATTGGATTAAGGCCCACCTTTATAACCTCATTTTTCTCCAAAAAAGTCACATTCTGAGGTACTACAGTTAAGATTTGAACATATAAATTTGAGGAGACATAAATAAGCCCATAACACAGGATGAAGAGTATACTATGACTCCAACTTTTTGCAACTTTTCTATAAATTTTTAAATTATTTTAAGATTTTTTTTTAATTTAAAATGATTCTACTAGTTTTTATGAAATGACATTTTTTTCTTTATTGGTAAGAATGAAACCATATTCAAATTTAAAACAAAGAGCACTAAGACCATCTTCTTTATATCTGTATTTCTTTACCTTAATTCTCCTTCAACGACCTTCAAAATGGCTGTTACACTATTTGTTTATGTGACGTATTAAAAATGTAACTGTGTCCCATATGCTTCTGGACACATAGAAAGAATATCCCTACCTGTAAATAACCAATGAAGGACTTTGTAAGATACTCAACTTAGATTACCGGAAACTAAACTAACCCTTTCACAACTGTTACATTTTTGTAATCTTGGACAAGCCATAATTGATCTTTATTTCCACTGACTTCTATTTCTAAGCTCAAAAACTACTATTTCTACTCTAAACTGATTAAAACTACAAGTAAGGAGATACAGAAAATGGGCAGTATTAATAATAGCATTAATTATCAGTATTAATAATATAAATATTAGTCTTTTAATCACCATTTCTTAATTCAGCTTACTAGATATAGAAGTTTCTAAAGATCTCTTCATTGTGTTTGATTATGCTTTCTTTACAAAGAAAAGACTGAATAAAATGATCTGAGACAAGACTTGGGACAATTTCCATTTTATCTCTTTGCTTGTAGAAGGATAACTATAAAAGACTGTGCAATAATGTCTTCAACGCGCTTCACTACACATCTTCTCTTCATAGGTCCGTGAAGGGGAATCAAGTGACCCTTAGAATTCCCAGGTCTCTGAGAGTATAGGAGTAATAGGAGAAATCCCTCTATCTACTCTTCTTTCTAGAATAAGAATCATACTCCAACAAACCTCTCGCAAAAGAGGTCAAGAATTTCCCATTATGATTCACTTAGCTTTCCTTAATAGTATAACCCAATACCCCTTCAAAACCCAAGTTTCTTCCAGGGCTTAACAAGCCAAAAGAGGAAAAGAAACTAAGAAAGGCTATTAATGTTAAGACATGTCATTTGCAATGGGATCTCAAATTGCTGTTGGAAGCTGAGAGCTGCAGGAATTTTCTTAAAAGTTTTGGAACTACTCCCAGGTGACTTTTTGGTTTTATTTTTTACTTTTTAACAAGGCTGTTATTTTTTTAAAAAATTTCTAAATGCCTTTGTTGCTGTCGCTCTCCAATCTCAAGTTAAAATCTGCTCCACTTAGGTATCCAGGCCCATTAGACCTGAGAATGTTTTTTTATTGCCCTTTCTTGTGGATAATGTGATACCCCAGAGTCTCTGTGCACCTTATTCTGTTCATCTTCTTATATGTGCTGATTAGTATCATGTTTACATTCTTGAATTTGAATCATAGCTTCGTCAATTTCTGCTTCTATGTGCTTACATTATTTTCTTAACATTTATGAGTCTATTTCAATGTCTACCAAATAGGGATAATTACACCCGCTATATAAGGTGTTAATGAAAATTACTTTACATAAGTGATACCAATACCTGGAACATAGGAAATACTCACTAAATGGAAGCTATTTTATTTATTATGATGCAGTTGCTACAGTTTGAATTATAATAAGCACATCTTTTCCTAAGCAGGCACATCTATGGCAAGGGAAGAGTTCCAGGCTTGGAGAAGAGTATTAATGGTTTGTATATTATCAATTTTTTCTCGTGTAGCTCCAATATGTAGTGCACATAGACACATAGACTACACCACATTGGCTCCTTATTTTATGTTTTTTGGAACTGTTTTCTTCTTTTCGAAGAAATCTGTTGGGAATAATCTAGGATATGTAGCATTTATTTATTTAGAATTATAAGGTCTCAACTTGGCTCTGGATTTGTTAATTACATAAACATTAGCTATGGCTTTAGATTTCCAAAACCAAAAACATGGCTTTACTCATAGAAGATGAAATAATTATACATATGTAACAAACCTGCACATTATGCACATGTACCCTAGAACTTAAAGTATAATAATAAAAAAAAGATGAAATAATTTATTCATCTCATGTATTTATTCATATGTTTACTTTGTCCTCATATATGCCAGGCAGTATCCAAGACCCTGGAGATACAACAGGGACCAAGACTGACAAAATCCTGGCCTTCATGTGGATCATATTCTAAAGGGATCATGCTCACAGGACTATGAAGGCAATAGAAAGAGGTTATTATCTTGCTGGAGGGTTGGATCTAAGGAAACCAATAAGACTGGTTATCTCTTGAAGAGTATATGAGATCTGAATGAAAACTAAATCTTTATGTTGAATTTCAAAAAACAAAAACAAAACAAATAAAGAGCAAGCGGGACCTTACCATAAAGAAAATATGTCAGTTCGTTGGGTTGAGGTAAAGAAACAACTCAGTAAAATTACAATTCCAAAGGCAAAGAACTTAAAAGTCCTGAGAGAGGAACAGAGCATATTCAAGAGTCACATTTGCCCAGGAAATCCGGTAGGAATTTGAATGGTTTGAAAAATTTGTTTCAGTCTTACCATTAAAAAGAGAAATGGTGAACAGGGGGAAAATAAAACCAAAAGTAAAAATACTGATTCAGTCAGAGGAAAAAAAAGATTTCCTTAGAAGAATGACTACAATGTTGACAGCTGGCCACACAAATGAAATGGAAAACAGAATGCATTAGAAAAGAGAGTGAGACAGGAAAAATTTAACTATTAACAGACTCGGGTTAAAACAGAGGAAAACAGGCATCTTTTCATAGAGCAGCCTGATAGGACTTCATCAAAGGCAGGTCCAGAATCCCACTGAGAAGCAATGTTTTAAAATCACTGATATTCTACAGTAAGAGTAATCAGAGAAATATCCCTTAAAGATTTTGACAGTAAAACCAATGGTTCCAAAAATTCTGAGTGAATTTGAAAGGGAAGCATAGAAGTTTACTGAAAACAATATAGAAAGATATTCTCTATTATCTATATAGGTGGCTGCAATACTTACCATGTCTTAAGGGAATATGCCTAGCAATAGATGGAATGACCTTGGGAGAAATTACAATTTAGATGATGCATGTTTGCCTGAAAGCCATAGAGGACAATGACTCAGCTGACCCAAGCCTGAAATGGATGTAAACCTGATGGAATGGTACCTCTCTGCAGGTGAAATTATATAATTCCAGGAGCTAGAATTGAACAAGATTTAGTTGAACAACAGATGTCCTTGGTAGACTTAGAACTTTCTCACCATAGGACGACACAGAGTATCCTTTGGTAGCAAAATCTAGAAGAGTATGTTGAAAAGATGAAAGTCTGGACCAAAAATTAAGGGAAATTTAAAAACTTACATTAAAATCCATGAAATAATGCTGGGTTTGCATTTTGTGGGAAAAAAATTGTCTGATTTTGAAAACATGAAATCATTAGAAGCTCAAGTGAGCCCTGTTGAAGGAACAGAACAAAGAGAAATGAAATTATAGACATATCCTACTATTAATGACAAAAGTACATCAAAAGGCTAGAGAATTTATATTTGTCCATAAGAGTGACATTGTGTTGGCCGGGCGCGGTGGCTCAAGCCCGTAATCCCAGCACTTTGGGAGGCCGAGGCGGGTGGATCACGAGGTCAGGAGATCAAGACTATCCTGGCTAACATGGTGAAACTCCGTCTCTACTAAAAATACAAAAAACTAGCCGGGCGTGGTGGCGGGCGCCTGTAGTCCCAGCTACTTGGGAGGCTGAGGTGGGAGAATGGCGTGAACCCGGGAGGCGGAGCTTGCAGTGAGCTGAGATCATGCCACTGCACTCCAGCCTGGGAGACACAGCGAGACTCCACCTCAAAAAAAAAAAAAAAAAAAAAGGGTGACATTGTGTTGAGTAGAGGTTTTGGTCCTCATTAGGCCAGTAGAGCCACAAGTTTCATTAACATTAACAGCAGCTACAATTCAGGCATCTGCAGAAAGTGATTCTCTAGTTGAAACAAATGTGGGGTTGAAGGAGAAAACATTCATAGGAGACAGATTTTACCCACCTTGTTGATTCCAAAGCAAGAAGTGATAGAAGCTGCTAGTAGAGCCTGAAGTGAATGTGTCTGCTCAACAGACAGGGTACAGTAAGTACCCTCAATCTTGGCTATATGTTAGACTCACCTAGATAGTTATTAAAAATGCCCAAATCATGCTGCAGATCCTCTCCAAGACAGAGATACTCATCAGTAATTTAAAGCTCCCCAGGTGATTAAAATATACTGTCAAAATTGAGAATCCCTTTAGCAGAGGCTATGTCATTTGCGACTAGAGGTCATGTTCAGTGCAGCCCTGAATGCTAGAAAACGTGAGCCAAAGTGTACTGGCAACTAAGTGGTTTCATATATAAGGGATGGGAGAGAAAGCAACTTCTTTTAAAGCCTACGGACTGGAACAAGTCAAGCTTTGCAAGAAGACAGTGGAGTCTTAAATACTTCTTCCTGAGAGAGACGAGATAGTATGCATAGGGTGGCTTCTCCTCCAAGAAAATGTGCCAAAATTATTCTCTCACTGAACAATTTCTCCAAACTGAGTCTAAATTCACAGGCCATGAATTCCAGACAACTGGCATAAGATAGCATCCAAGAGTGAAAGCAAGATTGTCTCCACTCACCCTCATTCATTGGCATAGCACACGATTTCTACTATGGTCCTTGTCAACACTAAGTTCTGGATTCTCGAAACATAATTTTGGCTGGGATAACTGCTTTTAAGATGGAAATTTGCTTTTAAAAATTTTGTGGCAGTAGGTCAATGCATGATAACACTGTATCTTTTTAAAAAATTGCCCCTGAACTGTGTAAAAAGTGAGACAAATCAGAGATTTGGTGTAAAATTAACAAAACTTTGAGTTTTGAAAGGACCATATGCAATTCACAGAGAACGAGGCATGGATGAAACTATAAGTAAAAAATTACAGAGTATAAAATTTTATATAAATTATTTGTAATAATAAGATAATTTGATTTTGAATTTAAATTCCTTTGACTTCAAAACTTGCAAAATCATTAAATTGAGGACTTTAATTTCTCCTCAGGAAATCCACCGTGATGGGAATTTATATTAAAATTTGCTTTATTTATCTGTTGTTGGCATTTTGTTATTGCAATATTTTAATGAATTTATTTTATCTTGTTTCAGAACCTGTGGTAGTCTAGTTGAATAATGTTAGATATAATGCAAGATGGAAAATAAAGTAGTGAGTATTGGGTTTTCGGCCTTGGTTGGAGCTTAGAGGCTGATTTAATGAATGCACACTTTGGACCTGTTTTAGAATCCTCTGGAGAAAAATTGTGTCATCTAGCAATTGTTCCAGGAGGATATCTAGTAAAATGGTAATTTATTTGGGGAACTAAGTCTAATGAAGATAAGAGTCTGACTTTCTTATCTCCAGATAGTCTCATTCTTAGTTAAGCAAAGCTTTAGTGATTAAATCAGTGGATTAAAAGAATAAAAAGCTGCTTCTCACTCTTTGGAACCTCCAAAGTTTTCATCCATTCATTGAGTTCCACTGGCAATAACAATGCCCTCTCACCCTGTCACTCACAGATCTCCTGGGGATAGGAAAGAACTTTATAAAACTCGTGTTTTTAGGGGGAAAGTCTGATATATGTGACCCATACTCTCTTTCCTACCTGTGTGTGAATAAAGGCTTCTAGTCCAGTTATGCCTGGACGGAGCGCAGCAATCTGTCTAAGTCTTGGTTTAGAATTGCAAAATTATCTACATTATCTTCTCCATTATCTGCTTAATAAAGGTGACATTTTGACTTTTGTTTATCTCATTCTTTTTTTTTTTTTTTGGTCCCATTTATCAATTGTTTCATAACAAGAGTACAATAGAAGAGTTCTAGTTAGTAAGTAGCCAAATCAAATACCCCCAAAAGTTATAACCTATGAAACTCATTGCCTTATCATTTAGTCAAATATTTTTTTATTGAGATCTGTAGAGTATTGTTTATAAGATCATTGGAACATGGATATCCAATATGACAAGTATATAAATTTATATAAAATATAAATAAGTTGATACCAGGTGAAGATGACAGCTGAGCTATGATCTCACACAACAAAATGATAAACTTTCCATTTGTGTGGCTATCTTAGCACTTACAGCAAGGATTCTACCATTTATGCTTTTCTTTATGGTCAGAATAAAGCTAAAAGATAATGATATCAAAAATAAGTCCATCAAACACTATGCAATTTTATTAATCATCAGAGAAGTGCAAGTTACAATCACAGTGCAAATTTCACTTTTGCTAAGATAAAAGTAACAGGAATCAGATCTACCCTTATGCCTGAAACAATCAAAAAACTGAACATGGGAGTGGGGGTATCACAGAAGGGAGAAACTACAAAGGGGCATGAGAAAACGTTTTTGGGATGATGAATACATTTATCATTTTACCTTGATTGTGGTAGTGGTTTCAAGGATGTATATACACTACCTATGTCAAAATTTAACAAACGGTGTGTTTTCTGTGCAGATTATTTTAAATCAGTTATATCTTAATAAAAGTGTTACACACACACAATGTAATACCACTACACACACAGAATAGTTAAATGAAAAAGTTAGTGATATAAAATGTTGCCTCAAATGTGAAAGAAACAAAACTCCCATATACCACTAGTAGCAGTGTAATTTCATATAATTACATTAGATAACTGATAACTGATCGGCAAAACATATATATATATATATATATATATATATATATATATATATATATTTGTAATGGGGAAGCCCCATGTTTACCCGTTTGGTAATAAAAGAGAAAATGTGTAAGAACCGATGGATATCAGAGTATTTTTACCTAACATGTACCTGACATGTTAGGTCAAGCAGCAATTTGCTACTGAAAATTCTACATTGAATTGACTTCTGACACTACTATTTTATTTTAAGGTCATAAATAAGAGAAGGATTGATAATAAATAGAGTCATTTATTATTCTATACCCTGAAGTGAACACGAGATGGATTTCCAAAATTCTGATGCCACTTCTACAGCTTATTAGGTTCCCACAATGCCTCTGATAGTATCATCATTTTATTTTGTTGTATATTAAATGTATATCTTTAATAGAAAGTCTTCTACATCACTTAGTATTCAAGCAAAAAAAAACTTTAAAAAGTCATTTACTGAAATATTTAAAACGTATAAAAGAAAAAAGAATTATGGGATGAATCTCTACGTATCAGTTCCCCAATTTCAACAATTATTACCTCATGGCCACTTTTGGTTCATCTGTGATTCCACTCACTTCCCAAATACTCTATTACACTGAAGCAAATTTCAAAATGTGTATCACTGATCTATAAGTATCCCACTGTATATCTCTAAAAAATAAACATTTTTGCTCCTCATGTTATAATAATTAACGTTTAAAAATATAGGTATATTTGTATGAGATAACATATACAGATATTAAGTATATACAGTGAGTTTTACAATGGCATATACCTAAGCAAATTAATACAGGAACAGAAAACCAAATACCACATGTTCTCACTTATAAGTGAGAAAGAAATGATGGGCTAAGCCGCAATTTGGGGTCTCACGTGCTCTGCATTATTTCTTCTTTCTAATCCTACTTTAGCTTCATTTTTTTTTTTCATACAAATTGGAGAAATGGATAGGCAGGTAGCTCTGTTATGCCAGGCAAATTATTATCATGTTTAGAAGATTTTCTAGATTCTAATCTCTCCCACCTGCTCCTACTGTTGCCAGTGGCTTGGCTACCTTCTCAAACTGAAAGTTTTAGGTTTCTTGCCTGCCTTCTCCATCATCTCTCTGCAACCAGATCCAATTTTTGTTCCAGAAGCTACTACAGCTCGCTGCTCAGCTGTACAGGACTCTATTCCCTGGAAATTAGTTTCTCAAGGCTTTCTTGCATCCATAATTATTCAAAGGTTACAAAAATATGTATGATGTTTATACTACCCATATTTTACTTGGTGTTATCTGAGTGAAGGTTTTCTATACCTTCTCAGATACTACATTGGAAGCAGAAATCCTTTGTGGATCTAATTTACTGCTGGAGGGAAAAATTAACTTTGTTGCTTCCCTAGGAGATGGTATAAAGATCTGACATGATTATCATCTTATAGAGAGTTCCTCAAGCTCAGGAAAAGACTTTGATATTTTGGGCTACATAATTTTTTTTCCTGGCGATGGTATGGGAATGGTGGAAGGGTCTGATATATTGTAGAATGTATAGAAGCATCCCTGGCCTCCACCCACCAGAGGCCAGAAGCAAGTTCTCTACACCATTTTGGCAAACGAAAAATGTCTCCAGACATTGTCATGAACAATCTTGGCATATAACTGCCCAGTTCCTTTCTAAAGAAACTATATTTTATTTTCCTTACACATGATTTGGCAAAAGGTATAAGGTACGTGACTTCATTAGTCAAAATGAAGAGAAAATAGTTTGAACTCATTTGGAAGACTGGTTTTAATTTTAAAGGTTATGCCTTTTGTTTATAAAAGACATAAATTTCTAAATTTTATCAAAGACAGCTCAGCTTTAAAGCAGCCATTCAAACGATTTCTTAATAGCAGGCTACAAGACAGAGCTAGAAAACTTTGTGGTATCTCTACTCAAACAAATACCTAAGGCCCCTGAGAGCCCTCACAGCAAGTCTGCACAGCTTGGCAAAGGAGCCAGGCTGAGGTCATACCATGCAGCATATGTATGTAATCCTGTAGTCACTAGGATGGTTTCAATGACCGGAATGAAGAGAAGAGCCTTGGCCAAACGTGTCCCAAATGCCCTTCTTATCCCTGGCATAGAATTTGTTTTTTAAATGCCAAAACTCATGGAGGATGGATTTCTTTATATCTTTAGTTTGGAATCCATCTGTCACTTTTCACTATCTCCAATTTTTTATTATTAGAACAGATTTACATAGTAGCATTATCTGTTTTCATTCAAACACTGGGCTAAGCAATCTGGTCTGAAAACAAGGTCACCCCTGACTATTGCTAGAGGCCACTTTCAATTCTGGCAGAACAAAAAAAATTAAGTATAGATTCTGCAACTTTAATATGAAAAGGCTCTAGTTAAATACTGCAATACTTGAGAACAGTTATAGTTTTTGTTGCTTTTTGAAAACAAAATTCGCAATAAGGAGAAAAAATAGCATTCTTTAGCAAATCCACTTGAGTCTTATATTATTATGAGATGTTTTGTTCATCCTTAGCTTTCATTTTTCTCCTAATTTAGTGGGGTTTTTTTGTGTGTGTGTGTGTATGTGTGACTGTTACAATTGTACTTGGGGCTTCTTATCCATTGAGTCAATCAAGCTCTAGTTATCGCAAAAAAGAAAACTCTTAATAGCCAATCGCTATCAGTGGCTGTTTCACATCAATGAATGTTTCCGATGTTTAATCCTGAAGAGATACTTCAAGAGTAATTTCAACCATGCAGTTGGTTTCAGTTGGTATAAAAATACTTTTAAACTCTCAGGTCTAAGGCAACATTTAGAAACGAATGTGCTTTAAAATGATTTTTTGTTCTTGGAGCAGAGGGAGGAACATTTTCATGCTGACACCCAATGTATACATATGCTAATTGAAAATCACAAAAAGTAAAACTGAGAGTTGCCAAAGAAAGTGAAAATTTGGGGAGGATACAATTCAGTAGTAATAATACAGTAATGTTATCAGCTGTAGATAATTGTGCTAATGGTCCTTTCTCCTTTACATCACACAATTCCAGAGTGTAGAAGTCTGTGGAGCTTCTTCAGACTCACAGAACCACATTTCTTCAATACCAGCATATTCTACCCTCTCTTCTGTTATTATAAACTCTCCAGGATCCACCTAAGGACAAATCTCCAACCGTGTACCAGATTCTCTCTCTTCTGCTTATGCAAAAAGATCGTGCCAACAATACTCTGCTCTATGTAGAGCAGTGGTCCCAACTTTGTGGCACCAGGGACCAGTTTCATGGAAGATAAAATTTTTCCACAGACCAGCAGGTGGAGGGGGATGGTATCAGATGAAACTCTTTCACCTCAGATCATCAGGCATTAGTTAGATCCTCATAATGAGCACACAACGTAGATCCCTCACATGCAATGTTCACAGAGGGTTTGCACTCCTATGAGAATCTAGTGCCACCATTGATCTGACAGGACGTGGAGCTCAGGTGGTAATGCTCGCTTGCCCGCTGCTCACCTCCTGCTGTGCAATCTGGTTCCTAACAGCCACAGATCAGTACTGGTCCACAGCCAGGGGTCTGGGGACCCCTGCTGCAGAGCAGCAATCTTCTGAGTGATTCTCATCACCTACAAAACTTGCCATTATTTATCTCCCATTAAACTAAATAAAATAACTTCAAAATCTTTTCTGACCCCAATCTCAGGCAGGTACTAGTCTAGCCTTCCTATGCTCCTTTGCAGCTAAAATCCATGAAAGTATTATTTTATCACCATTCTCTCCAATTGCTCCCCTTCCATTCTCTCCTCAATCTACACAAATCAGAATTTCATCCCCGTCACTGTCCTGAAACTGTTGTAAAGGTCAGTAATGGCTTCTAACATTCAATGCTCAGTGTTCATCTTACTTGACCTATTAGCAACATTTCACATAGAAGATCATGTTTTCCCTCATATACGTTCCTCATTTGCCTCCAGGACAGCACACTCCCTGTTTTCTTCCAAAGGTATTGGTCATTCAGCCTCAGTGTCTGAAGTAGGTGACATTAGCCTCATATATTCAACTCCCTCATGTACATTTCTTTACCAAAAAAATCTTTACAATGCCCTCTCCCTATGCATATAGCATATTTCCCTATTTTATGAGTCGGGGTTAAATGGTGTCACTGGCTTTGGCTAGTGAGACATTAGCAAATGTTTTTTAAGTAGAGGCTTAAAAAAGCCATGGCTATCAAAAGACATGACTGGGTTTGCCTATTGGTTTCAGAAGAACACCTATATGCCAAACAAACACCTATTTATGTTCCCTGAGAGTCCTCCCAGCAAGTCTGCACACCCAGGAAAAGGAGGTGCACTGAGGTCATACCATGCAGCATACGTATGTAAGCCTGTACTTATTAGGCTAGTTTCAATGACCAGAATGAAAAAAAGGGCCTTAACCAAAGGTGTCCCAAATAGCCTTACATGAGAAGCAGAGCTGCTGTATATAAGCTGCCTTTGCTCAGCCTTTACTAAAACAAAGCTTCCAACCAGCCTGTAGACACATGAGAGCCCAGCCAAGATCAGCTGAGCCCAGCCTATGGCAGTTAACTCTCAGGCAACCTACAGACTTATAAGCAATGTAACAGTTATACACACCACACACTTTTAAATGTAATCTGAATTATTAACATCATATAGCACTTTCTTAAGTCTAGACCATCAACAAAACAGTAAATCAAGACTTCATAGCATTTGCTGATATCTGATATCTGTGGTGTAAATACTACTACCTTGACCATTTTCAAATACTCTCACCATTTTTAATTTCAAGCTACAAAGACATCATGATACTGTGTTGGGAAGAAATGTGCAGCAGTATACCATTCTATGGTATCTTCTACATAGAGATACGATAAATATAAATGACCTCAAGGGCATAGATAGTCATAAAATGTAATAAACTAATTGGAAAAAGATGAGTTGGATATTTATTACTTCTGTTTTCAATACAATTTAATTTCATGTTTATATAGTTTATTTTCAAATTATGGTTTTGTTGAACAACCGACTTGCAAATTTTCTGAAAATTAACAATTGACCCTCCTGATCCAGTGGAGACTGGTGACAGCACACCAACATAGGTACATACATGCCAGCCTCTCCTTAGGGCTTACTCCCTCCACCTTGAAAGGGAAGAGCAGAAGTCTAGGAATGTTTCTTGCCTCTCTTGATCTCTCTTCTAAAAGCTTTCACTTTCAGTGTTCTTGAAAGTAGCAGGACAAAACTATTTAAAATATTTTGGAGTTCAGTAAACTAATTGGGATTATTTAGTTTTGTGTGTGTGTGTGTGTGTGTGTGTGTGTTTGCATTTTGGTTTAGTTTTTATTTCAAGGTTGATGTTCATTGCTCTAGGTTTTCAAAAAGCTTCTCTGTATCAGATCATTTGAGAATCAAAACGGGTCAGAAAGTTCATTTTATCCTTCCTCTAGTCTCCAAGCAACACTTCATTAAAGAAATAATAGAGAGTTAGGTCACTAATTTGACTTTACAACTCAACATTTTCCCAGAGTGTCTGCGTGTATTTTTTAAAAATAAATGTTTTCCCTACCCCTTTTCAATTTTCTAAAGAAAAACAGCATTAAAAGGTTCAAATAGAAGTTTCTGCTGCATGGCTTCCCACCGGAGTGCCTCTCAGATGTGATAATAGTAGCATAATAAAAGGCCCTTTTCCTGTTCCATTATTTCGGGGTTCAGGTCTCCATTTTTCCTTCCATAACATCAATGGAAATGACATAATAGAAGTATCTGCTATATCAGAAGTTTTCATAGGCATGATATTGACCCTGATGCTCTTTCACAGAACACATACTAAATGGAACCATTATGGTTATTCTCAAAATGGATTGTCAATGTAATTGCCATTGTAGAAAAGTGTTATGAACATTTACTGCTTCTTTGCTTTGACAGCAGATCCTTTTCAAACATGAATATCTTGGCAATTAAAATCACAAACATAATCATAGCAACAAAGGCCCTGTCTTCAACTCTCATCTTAAAAAAATGATCCTAGCTGCCCCCCCATTTAAATGGAATAAAATGGTTTCACAATTTAGATTCAGATTTGATGTGAATTGAACAACGCAATTAATCAGGATCTTTAGTCACATAATTATCTTTCATCTGAGTAAATCATTTTATGCATCAGTTTACATTCACTGAATTAAATAGTTCAAAATAAACAGTTATCATACAGAATAGTTCCATGGCACTTTAAGAGCAAATAAATCAGATTTGTATACGGTAATTGGGAAAAAATGTACACACACACATATATACCACACACTCCACCATTCAACAAACTTAAGAGAAATCGCAGGTAGTACTTTTATTTCCCTTACCGCTTTGGTAGTATATTGTGCCAAAAGAACAGTTGACATATTTAGGCCAAATTTTAATCAAGTTAAAATTGTGTGAATGCCAGGAATTTTCAGGCTGATTTGAGAGAAAATAGGTGAATCATAAATCCTGCCCAGATAGAATCTGAAAAGAGCCCAAGAGGTGACTTGAAAAGAGAGGGCCTGCAGTGTCATATGCGTTCTGAGCTCAAGCATTAGAGGGATTGGTGGTCATTTAGCATTTAGTTGACAAAAATTGTACATTCTCACCAACTTGGGAGACCATTGCAAGAGATAAGCCAAGGAAAAAAAATTATTGAAGGGGTGGCGCAAAGTGGAGAATAAAAAGCATGACATATACACTGTCAGGATATTCTCAACAATTAATTTATAGAAAAAGCCAGTCAGGAAGACTTTCAGAGAACTGAGGGTATAGACATCTATCTGATCAAATATATTGAAGCAAGAATACTCTTAAAATGACTCCATCCAAAGGAAAAGAATATACACATTACAAACATTCTTCTCAAATCCAGGGCTAGAAATCAATAAAGTCACCCAAATTGGAAGGGTAGGCTTTCCTAGGCATCAGATAGACGCTCAGCTTCTTCCTTGATCTCACTGTTTCATAGACCAGATAATACTAATTAGCATCAAAGACTAGATACAATCTCGATTCATTTTTTTCTTAAAACGTTTTAATGACATTTAATGTAATATATATGCAAGAAGTTACAGGGAGTCCAAGACAAGCATATTTTCAAGCTATGGAACTGCTTTCAAAGAATATCTAATTGTGCAATTTTCAACTAACAAGCCAAAAGTAAGATTAGCAAAAGAAGCCTGAATAATCAGTCCCCATGTACACGAAATTTTCTTTCCACATTATAAAAGAATATTTTCTGCTTAGACATTGTAGAGGAAAGATTTGTATAATGTGGTTTTGCAAATTTCCAGACTGTTGTCTAATTCTAAGTTTCAATGTTTCCAGCAAATTATAAAATTAGACAAAGTTTTAAAATTTCCCTTTATAATAACATGAATGTAAGAAGCTTCTCTGAATTCTATCTCTAAGTAAAGTCTGGACCAAAATCTTCATTCTTGCTGCTTATTAAATGTTCTTTAACCATAGCATGTTTCCACGCTCCTGTGGAAATAGTGAGTAAATAACAAATTTACTTTTGTCCCTTACCTCTCCCACCCCCAAGCACTACCTGTTCAGGGGTCTGAGTAAACGGCTTATATAACTCTCAGCCTTATGAATCCATTGCTGCTAATCTATCTTCACCTCCTCTCTTCCCATGTGAAGGGGGTACTTTGCCAGATGATGGCAGCACTGTCACAGGGGAGTACTTTCCAAATCGTTTTGAAGTGACACAATAAATTAGAGTCCTTGTATTATAAGGAAGAGTGTGGGTTTGAATTCCAGGTCTGAAACTTGCTGGTTTTGCAAGCTTCTGTTTATGCGTCATATACACTGTGCTTTTCTTTTCTCATCTGTAAAATAGACATTATAATGATCTAACTCATAGGATTGTTATGATGGTAAAATAATACATTAAAAAACAATTATGACACTAGTACGTAGCAATTATTCAACAGGTGTTATCTATTATGCATCTGTAATTAAATACTAAGTAAAGCTATTTTGAATTTTAGCTAAATTTTGGATTACTCAACAACCCTCAATATGTGTGAAAGGCAAAAACAAGCAGAAAAACAAAAACATGATTTACAAGTACAGCTCATTACAAAGAAATGAGTTGAAAAACAATGTATTCTAATGCTTTATTTCTGAAACTTTCCTGGGGCCTATGCCAAACCTACTAAATCAGAGTCTTCAGGATGAATAGTTAACATATATAAAGCATATAAATTGTTATCTGTTACATCAAAAAGAATTTGTCTGTTATATAAATTGTTATATAATTTATACCTATACTTGCCATAACAGATAAATTGTTTTTGATATAACAATTTATATAGCAGATATATAAAGATTCTTCTTATCATATATATCACGATTCTTCTTGTTATATGAAGATTCTTCTTGTTATATTAAAAATAATGTATTTGTTACATAAACTGTTATATCAATAAAAATTTATCAGTTATATCAAGTACAGGTAGGGCTCATTTGACTTCTTGAGTTTAGGTTCACATTTTGGTCCTTAGGCAATGGTTTTAATATTGCTTCCAATAGAAAGGACCTGAGGATAGGTTTAAAATAAAACAAAACAAACTGCAATTGTCCAGCACTCACCGTAAGGACTCTGATTTGGTAATTTGAAAGGAAAGATAGGAATTGTTATTAAAAACAAACAAACAACCTCCAACGTGATTTTGATATGTAGACAGACTTGAAAATCAGTGACTTGGTACCAACAGCTTGTTTTATAAGAACCCTTGAGGTGGTAGTTTTCATAGACTCAAAAGATGTTGGAGAAAGAAAATTTAGATTGTCTACAGGCATAGCTTCAACATTTTTAGTGGTAGAGTCTTTCCTCCAGAATAATTCTTAAGCAGATGTACAATAGATCTAAATAGTTAAACATATAGTGACTCTGGTGAGTAGCATTGTGGATGGGTCCCCAAACACCTCCATGAAACATCCAAGATTCCCAGTCATATAATTTGGAAATAATTTTTGAGCTGAGAAAACTAAGGCTCAAGAAGTCAAAGTCACTTTTTCAAGTTCACAGCTGAGTGTCTCCTGAACCATGATTAGAACCTTTCCTGTACATAATCCTGCTTACTTTTAAAATCTGAGAGTGGTCTATATTACACCTAGACAGTTAAAAAATAAAAGGAAGCTGATCCATTATTTGTGACAGTGAAGCAAAAAATGAAGATGCATTATATTTAACAAATGTTTCTCTTTTTTCTTCCCATTATTTTTCTTCTTTACTATATCTTTGTCTTGTCTCTTAGAAAAACAAGTAATTTTCCCTTTCCTTCCTTTACATAACATAGCTTTAACAACATACTTAATCCAGAGTGTAAAGATTAAACAATGAGCAATGATGTGAAGATTCTCTAGTGAGAAGTAAAGTTTAGATGTCTTCTTCCTTCTCTCCTAGGATACTAAATGTAAATATATACAGTTCCAGTAAAATTTGACTCTAAAGCCAAAGACTCTGTAGGAGGTGCTGTCACATTGGAGCAGTGATCAGATAAGTGCTATAAAGGATCACACCACTGAGATGTGCAAAAGAGCAATGCGCAAGAGGGAAGAGTAGTTTAATATTAGGAGATAGAGAGGTTAATGATGCAAAGTCTTGACTAGTGGAATGATTATGTTTCAAGAGTCATTTTAAAAACATCTTTTGCTCATTGTAAAGGTAAATAATTTTAAAAGAACAGGAAACATAAAATATCAAAAATCAGCAATTCCAGAAACTCAAGCTATATATCCCCAGATGAGAAAATATTCTTAAGCAGAGCATAAACGTCAGGAAAGCAATAAGTCTAGGAGCAGGGAACAGAAATGAGAACATGTATTATATTGAGTCATATAAGATAATGACCAAAAACGAGATTTAAGGGGGCTGTAGAAAAATCCTTAAAGCTATGAGTCCAGTATATGGCCATCATTAAAATCAGAAGTGAGAACAAAAGCAAATACTGGGATAGGACATGTCCACTCAAAAAAGGAAAACACAAAAACAAATCAAACCAACCATTATCCTTTAGGGTATTTTATTTTGCTTTTGCTACACTGGCCTTGCCTGAAGTGCTTGCAGTGTTTAAAGATGGAAAGTGCTGAAAGAGACTTGATGGACTGTAAAAAAGTGACTCTAGGGCTCTGTTAAGGATACATGTATTTGAGAAGACACTTCTGAAATGTCTGACCTCATTTGATTATGGATATATGCATATGGAGAGGAGAGAGACAGAGAAACAGAGATGATAGATAGATAGATAGATAGCTAGCTAGCTAGATAGATAGATAGATACATAGATAGATAGATACATAGATAGATACATAGATACATAGATGATAGGCTAGAGCCAAATCTAAGCTTTGAGGCAAATGCAGTGGGGCATGAAGAGAAAAATCATCAATGGAGTCAGACATGCTTTTGAATGTAAAGCTTTCTTTTTTTTTTTTTCTTTTTTTTGAGACAGAGTCTCATTCTTGTTGCCCAGGCTGAAGTGCAATGGTGTGATCTTGGCTCACTGCAACCTCCACTTCCCAGGTTCAAGCAATTCTCCTGCCTCAGCCTCCCGAGTAGCTGGGATTACAAGCATATGCCACCACGCTTGGACTATTTTGTATTTTTAGTAGAGACAGGGTTTCTCCATGATGGTCGGGCTGGTCTCAAACTCCCGACCTCAGGTGATCCGCCCATCTCAGCCTCCCAAAGTGCTAGGATTACAGGCGTGAGCCACTGCGCCTAGCCTTCTTTTTTTTTTTTTTTTTTTATTTTCAATAGAGATGGGGCTTCACCATGTTGGCCAGGCTGGTCTCGAACTTCTGACTTCAGGTGACTCACCCGCCTCGGCCTCCCAAACTGCTGGGATTACAGGCGTGAGCCACTGCGTTGGCCTGTAAAGCTTTCTTTTCAAAAATTAGATCAAATCATAACGAATGCCTGCTTGAAATCATTCTATGATTCAATGAGAAGTCATTTTCCACAAGAGTAAGTCAAGAACCTGGTTCTTGGATACAAGACTCACAGTAATCTGGATACCTCATTATATTCTATGCAGAAGAGTTAATGTTTTTATATAATTTTTGAATGTGAATATAGCAGAAATTTTTAAAAAGTAAATATCAACCTTACAATAGTTATTTTAAAAGTTACAATGAATAAGAAGAAAAGTATTTATTATAAGGCCTGATATAATTTGGATATTTGTCCTCTCCTAATACCATGTTGAAATGTGACCCGTGTCGGAGGTGGAATCTAGTTGGAGGTGTTTGATCATGGGGCGGATTTCTCATGAATGGTTTGATAGCCACTCTGTGGTAATCAGGTCACAGGAGATCTGTTTTTTTTTTTTTTTAAAGAACCTGGAATCTCCCCCTTCCCTCTCTTGCTCCCTCTATCACCAGTCTGCCTACTCCCCCTCGGGCTTCTGTCATGAGTAAAAGCTCCCTGAAGTCTCTTACCAGAAGCTAAGCAGATGCTGGTGCCTGCTTGCACAGCCTGCAGAACCATGAGCCAATTAAACCTGTTTTCTTTTCTTTATAAATTACCCAGTCTCAGGTATTCCCTTATAGCAACACAAAATGGACTAACACAAGGCCACTAAGCACCTTCCTATAGAACTTCTTTCTTATGAAGATATACATCTATATAAACTCACAAATTTCCTTTCTGATTTATAAAACATAAGATTAATATATATGTAATTATATATTATAGTTATTATCTATTATTAATTGTGAAAAAAGACACTAATACATAAATGCATATAATATATAATACACTATATATGCATAATACATATATAATGCATACATATGTAACAATACCTGGAATAATATAATATATTTGAATGAATTATATAAATACATACAATGTATGTAATATTTGTATAACACATATACAGATATTTTATATATAATACTTATATAATCCATAAATTAATAAGTGATTTGAATTCTCACTTAACTCCAGACCAATGCTATGCTTCTTCTCTATTACGACTTAGCTGAGACACTCCCTCTAATGGCCCTCATTACACTACGCCCACCACTTTCATCCTTATTTGTCAAGTAATTTTATAAAATTCAACTATGAGATACTTCACAAATAAGTACACCATGTAGCAATTTTAATATACCATAACTTACTATCCTTCATTGTATACACACACACACACATATAAAATAAAAATCATATTTTGGATTCTTCTAAAAAATTAGGCATTCCTATTATTGTGTCTTCAGAATACTTCTTGGATACCTCTATTACTAACTTGTTTTGTTCCATTAAAGATTTGTTTATGAAGCCAGGCAGCAGGCTAAATATGCCCCATGGGTGCTTATTTGACAATGATGGTTCTAAATTTTGTGAGGTTTTTGTTTTCTGGGGACTTTTTACTTTTACTGTTGTTCATGTAGACTTTTCCCTGTGAGTGTATGTTAATTTTTTATAGTGAATTGATGCTTGGCTTTGACTCTGGACTCTGGTGGTCTTCTTTGGGGAACAAACGGTCTGGGTATAACATCTGGGGGCTCGTCTGGGATTCCCCAAGCCCACCAGACCCCTGGTCAAGGGATCTACTAGGATCGATCTACTGATAGGTGAGCCGGCTCGTCTCCGTTTGTCTGTCTGTGTCTGTTCTGAATCTGAATCTGTGACTCCCGAGGTCTGAAACTGGAGCTGGCGCCGTCCTGGCAGACGCGCTATAGGACAACCAGCAGAGACCGGTGGGAGACGTCCCCTGGCTCTCGTCTGATCTAAATTGCGATCTGGGCTGCCGGAGCACGGTCGCGATCCGAGCAGCTCACTCTGACCCGGGCTACCGGTGCGCGCTTGCGACCTGGGCTGCCGGAGCGCGGTCGCGATCCGAGCAGCTCACTCTGACCCGGGCTACCGGTGCGCGCTTGCGACCTGGGCTGCCGGAGCACCGTCGCGATCCGAGCAGCTAACTCTGACCCGGGCTACCGGTGTGCGCTTGCGATCTGGGCTACCGGAGCGCGGTCGCGATCCGAGCAGCTGACTCGGACCCAGGCTTCAGGAGCGCTTGCGATCTGTGCTGCCGGAGCGCGGTTGCGATCTGAGCAGCTGATTCTGACCCGGGCTACCGGTGCGCGCTTGCGACTAAATATTATTAATAAGCCAGATTTCCTTTACAGGGATTCTAACCCATATTCCTTTACAGGAAGAGACTACAAATTAATACAGGATAGGTAATACCCAGAGCACTCCCCTATCTCTCCTTACAAATAATTTCAAAGATGTAAGAGCAAGGGGCCATGATCTTAGTTTGGAAATCAGGAAGGGAAAGCTAATTACTCTGTGCCGCTCCAAATGGCCTGCCTTTGATGTGAGGTGGCCACCCGAAGGGACGTTCCGACTTGCTGTCATCACTAGGGTAAAGTCCAAGATTTTCCTACCTGGGCGTGCGGGCCACTTAGATCAAATCCCATATATCCTCATATGGCAGGACCTTGTTGAGAACCCGCCTCCTTGGCTGTCCCCTTTCCAATTAGCCCCTGAACCCTGTAAGGCACTGGTTGCTCGACCACTAAAATCCAAGCAACCAACTGCCCCCCCATCCTGTTCTACCTGATAGCGGGAACCCACTGTTCACAGAACCCCCTCCGTAGCCCTCCGGGCCCCAGGCCCCAGCCCCCGGGCCTAAGCTGCAGGATGGAGCAGGCGGACGGGAGGCGGCCAGCACACACAGGCCCACTGAAAAGGAAAGTAACTTTGAAAGGCCAGCGGGGCAGACGCGAGGGCGCACTTTGCGGGCTAGCCCCCCCCCAGTCGCCTGACTCCACGGTGGCTTTACCCCTTCGGGAAATAGGACCCCCAGATAACACGGGAATCCTCAGGCTCCAGTACTGGCCATTCTCTACCAGTGATCTGTATAACTGGAAGACCCAGAGTACTCGGTGTTCAGACAATCCCAAAGATTTACTGGCTTTACTGGATAGTGTTATGTTCACCCACCAGCCCACTTGGGATGATTATCAGCAGCTCCTCCGAATCTTGTTCACAATGGAGGAACGAGAGAGAATACAGATAGAAGCTAGAAAGCTGGTCCCAGGGGACGACGGTCAACCAACTACCAACCCCGACCTCATAAACGCGACCTTTCCTCTGACCAGGCCGGCGTGGGACTACAACACGGCAGAAGGTAGGGGATGCCTACACCTTTATCGCCAGACTCTAATGGCGGGTCTCCGGGCAGCTGCTCGCAAGCCCACTAATTTGGCTAAAGTATACTCTGTTCTGCAGGGAAAGACAGAGAGCCCAGCTACCTACTTAGAAAGATTAATAGAAGCTTTTAGACAGTACACCCCCATAGACCCAGAGGCTCCAGGAAGTCAGGCAGCTGTTGTAATGTCTTTCGTATGTTGATGACCTCCTGATTGCTGCTGAGACCCAAGAAGCTTGTATTCAAGGGACCAAGAGTCTCTTACAAGCTCTGGGAAATCTAGGCTACTGAGCCTCAGCAAAGAAAGCTCAAATCTGTAAGCCAGAAGTAACATATCTGGGGTACCTGCTAAAAGGAGGGCAGCGCTGGTTAACAGACGCCCGGAAGCAGACTGTTCTGCAGATCCCCAGGCCACAATCCACCCGACAAGTGAGGAAATTCCTAGGGTCAACAAAATTTTGTAGACTATGGATACCTGGGTTCGCAGAACTGGCTAAACCCTTATATCAGGCAACACGGGGGCAGCAGCCATTTAATTGGACAGACGAAGCCGAGTCGGCTTTCCAACAGATCAAAACCGCCCTACTCTCTGCGCCTGCACTGGGACTACCTGATGTCACCAAGCCCTTCCACTTATACGTGGACGAGAGTAAAGGTGTCGTCAAGGCGGTAATAACTCAGAACTTAGGCCCCTGGCGGAGGCCGGATGCCTACCTGTCAAAGAAGTTAGACCCAGTGGCTGCCGGGTGGCCCCCTTGTCTCCGAATGATTGTGGCCACGGCTCTGATGGTACAAGATGCTGATAAACTTGTCATAGGTCAAGAATTGTGGGTCGTTACCCCACATGCCATTGAAGGTGTACTCAAACAGCCACCTAATCGATGGATAAGTAACGCCCGGCTCACCCACTACCAAGGACTACTACTACATCCTCTCAGGATAACTTTCCTGCCCCCAACGACCTTAAACCCTGCCTCGCTGCTGCCCAACCCGGACCTGGACGCCCCACTCCATGACTGCACCGAGATACTAGCCCAGGTGCACGGAGTTCGAGAAGACCTGCAGGACCGCCCACTCCCTGATGCCAACCTCGTCTGGTTCACGGATAGGAGCAGCTTCATGCATCAAGGTCAGGGGTACGCTGGAGCGGCAGTGACTTCAGAGACTGAGGTAATCTGGGCAGAACCCCAGCCCCCGGGGACATTGGCCCAGAAGGCCGAACTGATAGCGCTCACCCAAGCTCTTACCTTAGGGACAGAGAAGAAGCTGACAGTATATACAGACAACCGATATGCTTTTGCTACGGCGCACATACATGGGGCCATTCACAGGGAGCGAGGGTTACTAACGGCTGAAGGAAAAGAGACAAAAAAACAAGCAAGAGATCCTAGCCCTGTTAACAGCCCTATGGAAGCCAGAAAAGTTAGCCATTGTGCATTGCCCAGGGCATCAGAAACCAACCACTCCAACTGCTCAAGGCAACTTTCTGGCAGACCAAACTGCAAGAAATGTGGCAAAGGCTCCCAGCCAACTCCTTGCACTCCAGCTCCCTGACCTGGGCCCCCGGGACTTGCCATATTTCCCTGATTATTCAGAACAAGATCTCCAGTGGATTGACAAACTTCCCCTGAAACAGATCCAGAATGGGTGGTGGACTGATACTAATGACCATACCATCCTACCAGAAAAATTAGGACAACAAGTATTAGAACACATCCACCGAACCACCCACCAGGGTGCTCGGCGGATGATAGACCTGATCAGACGCTCTAAGCTCAAATTCAGACATACAGCCGAGAAGGCCAGCAGCATCGTGGCAAGTTGCAAAATCTGCCAGCTTAACAATGCCTACCCCCAATCCTAGACTGCAGTGGGAACAAGGCTCAGGAGAACCAGGCCCGGTATCTACTGGGAAGTAGATTTTACTGAAATAAAGCCAGGAAAGTACGGGTATCGGTACTTACTTGTCTTTGTAGATACTTTTTCAGAGTGGACTGAAGCATTCCCAACCAAAAGAGAAACTGCTCAGGTCATAGCAAAGAAAATTCTGGAAGATATCCTTCCCAGGTATGGCTTCCCCGTCCAGATAAGGTCAGATAATGGGCCCGCCTTCGTCACTAAGGTAAGTCAGGATTTGGCTTCCATCCTTGGGGCAAATTGGAAACTATATTGCGCTTACTGGCCCCAGAGTTCAGGACAGGTAGAGAGGATAAATCGGACCTTAAAAGAGACCTTAACTAAATTGACTATGGAGACTGGTGCTAATTGGGTAGTCCTTCTCCCCTACGCTCTGTTCTGGGCCTGTAATACCCCTTACAGACTGGGCCTTACCCCTTACGAAATCATGTATGGCAGACCTCCACCCCTGGTTCCCAGCTTTAAAGATGATCTGCTTAAGTCTGAAACAGAAAATGTCTCTGAATTCTTATTTTCCCTACAAGCCTTGCAGAAAATTCATCAAGAAATCTGGCCCAAGCTGAAGGAACTATATGAGACCAGTCCCCCACCGACACCCCATCCGTACCAGCCGGGAGACTGGGTCCTTGTTAAGCGACACCGACAAGAGACCCTAGAACCCAGGTGGAAAGGACCACTCCAGGTACTCCTGACCACACCCACCGCCCTGAAGGTAAAAGGCATCGCGTCGTGGATCCACTACACCCACGTCAAGCCAGTGGACCCAACCTCCGACCTTCTGGGACCAATCACGGCGGCGGCTGAAGCACCGGCCACGTGGACTGTGGACAGAGCTAAGAACCTATCTAGTCCCTCTGTTACCAACCTACTGTGTCTCCCTGTCACATTAGTTCCCCGGTTGACTCTACTAACTGCTGGCGAGTTCCTAGGGTACACCGGTAACTGGACTAGTGCTGCTATTCACCCAGTCCCTAGACCGAGACCTGCACAAGCCATATTTCTCCCCCTCATTGCAGGAATCTCCCTCACCGCATCCCTCATTGCAGTCGGGCTAGCGGGGGGAGCCCTAGGTCACACCCTCATAGAAAGCAACAAGTTGTACCAACAATTTGCCATTGCTATGGAGGAGTCAGCTGAGTCCCTTGCCTCCCTTCAGTGACAGCTCACGTCCCTAGCCCAGGTAACCTTGCAGAACCAGAGGGCCCTAGACCTACTCACTGCTGAAAAAGGTGGTACATGTATGTTTCTGAAAGAGGACTGTTGTTTCTACATAAATAAATCAGGGCTTGTAAAAGACCAGGTCCAACAGTTACGCAAGTTAAGCACTGAAGTAAAAACGCGGCAGTTTGCTTCAGCTGCAGACCAATGGTGGAATTCCTCTATGTTTTCTCTGTTAGCCCCCTTCCTTGGACCCCTGCTAAGTCTACTATTTCTGCTAACCGTAGGACCTTGTGTTGTTAACAGAATTTTGCAGTTTGTCAGAGAAAGGTTTAACACTGTTCAGCTCATGGTCCTCAGAGCCCAATACCAACCTGTAAACGCTGAAACAGAGTCAGACTTATAAGACCCAAGACTGGCTCTAGAGTTACCTGAAAAAAAAGGGGGGAATGAAAGGAATGAGGCACATCCCCCATATATCTCCCAACTTCCTGAGCCCAGCACAAACACATTCCTCCATATTTCTTTCAAACTTCAGAAAAACATCACCTGGGAGATCTCCGATAAGGAATGCTAAATGTATAATGTTAACCAATTGTAATGCTGTAACCGAGAGAATTACCTTGTTCCCTGTAACTTTACATATCCTGTTTACATCGGGCTATAAAAAGCAAGCACTCGCATTGTTCGAGGCCCTCTTGTATGCTGTGGAAGGGAGAGACCAAGTTCGAACTTGTAGTAAAGATCCTTGCCGCTTGGCTTTGAATCTGGACTCTGGTGGTCTTCTTTGGGGAACAAACGGTCTGGGTATAACAAACCCATGGGAATAATCTAAACAATCAGGAGTTTTGTTGTAGAGAATATTTGCATTTGCTTCCACACTGGGCACTAGGGAAGCCACCAGCCAAGAACCACATCAATTTAATGTCTCTGCTCTGAATTTCCCAAACTGTTTAGTTAGTACAAAGGAAGAGTTGAGAACAGCTTGAGAAGGAATCATTGTTACAAATTGTGAAAGGAAAATAAATCTCAGGACCTCAAAATCACTAAGTCAAAGGGAAATGTCAAGCTGGGGACTGCATTAGGCAAACCCACCTCCCATTTTATTTCTAAATAGGAAGATACAAAGATAAAAGAGCTACATGCCTTGCTCACAATTTGCCCACAAGCAAATTCCTTGTGGACAAAGGACAGACAGAACTCAAAGTCATCCCCCTGCTCATGGGACAAAAGTGCATATCCGATTGCTTCCTCCACCCTGTTGTTTTAGTAAAAGGTTAATTAGAGATTCAAAAGAATAGAACCATTTGTCTCTTATCTACCTATGACCTGGAATCTCCATTCCTCGTTTTGAGTTATTCTGCCTTTTCAGACAGAACCAATGTACATCTATACATATTGATTGATGTCTCATGTCTCCCTAAAATGGATAAAACCAAACTGTGCCCTGAGCACCATGGGCACATGTCATCAGGTACTCCTGAGGCTGTGTCACAGGCACATCCTTAACCTTGGCAAAATAAACTTTCTAAATTGATTGAGACTGTCTCATATATTTTGAGTTGACAAAATTCTATAGAAAAATGTTTCTATCATCCATCCATCCATCTATCTATCTATCTATCTATCTATCTATCTATCTATCTATTTCAATAGGTTTTGGGAGAAAGATGATGTTTGGTTAATGAATAAGTTCTTTAGTGGTGATTTCCGAAGTTCTGGTGCACCCGTCACCTGAGCAGTGTAGACTGTACCCAATGTGTAGTCTTTTTTCTCTTGGGTGCCACCCAGTCTTTCTCCCAAGTCCCCAAAGTCCACTGTATCATTAATGGTTTCCAATTCCATAAAAGTTGTTGCAAGTGCCATTATTTTTTTCCTTTTTATGGCTGAGTAGTATTCCGTGGCATGCGTGTGTGTGTGTGTGTGTGTGTGTGTATCACGTTTTCTTTATTCACTCATTAATTGATGGGCATTTGGGCTGGTTTCATACTTTTGCAATTGCAAATTGTGCTGTTATAAATATGTGTGTGCAAGCATCTTTTTGTATAATTACTTCTTTTCTGCTGGGTAGATACCCAGGAGTGGGATTGCTAGATCAAATGGTAGATCTACTTTTAGTTCTTTAAGGAATCTCCATGCTGTTTTCCATAGTGGTTGAACTAGTTTACATTCCCACTAACAGTGTAAAAGTGTTCCCTTTTCCCTGCATCAATGCCAGAATCTATTATTTTTTGATTTTTAAATTATAGCCATTCTTTCAGAAGTGAGGTGGTATCTCATTGTGGTTTTCACGTACATTTCCGTGATCATTAGTGTCGTTGAGCATTTTTTTCATGTTTGTTGGCCATTCGTATATCTTCTTTTGAGAACTCCCTATTCATGTCCTTAGCCCACTTTTTGAATGAGATTGTTTTTTCTTGCTGATTTGTTTGAGTTCCTTATGGATTCTTGACATTAGTCCTTTGTCAAATGTATAGATTGTGAAGATTTTCTTTGACTCTGTGGGTTGTCTGTTTACTCTACTGATTATTTCTTTTGTTGTGCAGAAGTGTTTTAGTTTATTTAAGTCCCATCTATTTATCTTTGTTTTTGCTGCATTTACGTTTGGGTTCTTGGTCATGAAGTCTTTGCCTAAGCCAATGTCTAGAAGAGGTTTTTTCATGTTATCTTCTAGAATTTTTATGGTTTCAGGTCTTAGATTTAAGTCCGTGATCTATCTTGAATTGATTTTTGTATAAGGTGAGAGATGAGGATCCAGTTCCATTCTTCTACATGTGGCTTATCATTTATCCCAGCACCGTTTAGTGAATAGAGTGTCCTTTCCCCACTTTAAGTTTTTGTTTGCTTTGCTGAAGATCAGTTGGCAGTAAGTATTTGGCTTTATTTCTGCATTCTCTATTCTGTTCCATTGGTCTATATGCCTGTTTTTATACCAGTACCATGCTGTTTTGGTGACTATGGTCTTATAGAATAGTTTGACATTGGGTAATGTGATACCTCCAGATTTTTTTTTTTTTTCCTTAGTCTTGTTTTGGTTATGCGGGCTCTTTTTTGGATTCATATGAGTTTTTGGAATGTTTTTTCTAGTTCTGTGAAGAATAATGATGGGAATTGCATTGAATTTGTAGATTGCATTTGGCAGTATGGTCATTTTCAGAATTTTGATTCTGCCCATCCACGAGCCTGGGATATATTTCCATTTGTTTGTGTTGTATATTATTTCTGTCAGCAATTTTTGTAGTTTTCCTTGTAGAAGTATTTCACCTCCTTGGGTTAGGTGTATTCCTAAGGTTTATGCTGTTGTTGTTGTTGTTTGTTTGCTTGCTTGTTTGTTTCCGCTACAGTGAAAGGGGTTGAGTTATTGATTTGATTTTAGGCTTGGTCACTGTTGGTGTATTGCAGGGCTATTAATTTGTGTACATTAATTTGATATCCTGAAACTTGGCTGAATTCATTTACCTGTTCGGAGAGCTTTTTGCATGAGTTTTTAGGGGTTTCTAGGTATATAATGATGTCACCAGCAAATAGGAACAGTTTGACTTCTTCTTCACTGATTTGGATGCCCTTTATTTTTTCATCTTGTCTCACTGCTCTGGCTAGGACTTCCAGTCCTATGTTGAATAGAAGTGAAAGTAGGTATCCTTGTCTTGGCTCTGTTCACAGGGAGAATGCTTTCAACCTTTCCTCATTTAGTATAATGTTGGCTGTGGGTTTGTCATAGATGGTTTTTATTACCTTATGTCTCTAATATGACAATTTTGTTGAGGATTTAAATCATAAAGCAATGCTGAATTTTTTCAAATGCTTTTTCTGTATCTATTGGCATGATCATGTGATTTTTGTTTTTAATTTTGTTTATGTGGTGTATCACATTTTATGACTTGGGGATGTTAAACCATCCCTGCATCCCTGGTATGAAACCCACTTGATCATAGTAGATTATCTTTTTGATATGCTGTTAGATTTGGTTAGCCAGCATTTTGTTGAGGATTTTTGCATCTATGTTCATCAGGGATATTGGTCTATAGATGTTGTAGTTATATCCTTTTCTACTTTTGGTATTAGGGTGATAATGGCTTCATAGAATAGTTTAGGGAGGATTCTTTCTTTCTCTGTCTTGTGGAATAGCATCAATAAGATTGGTACCAATTACTTGAATGTCTGATGGAATTCAGCTGTGAATCCATCTAGTCCTGAACTTTTATTTGTTGGTACCTTTTGTTTTGTTTTGTTTTGTTTTGTTTTGTTTCTGCAACAGAGTCTCGCTGTGTCTCCCAGGCTGGAGTGCAGTGGCCCGATCTCGGCTCACTGCAACTTCCTCCTCCTGGGTTCAAGCAATTCTCCCTGCCTCAGCCTCCCAAGTAGCTGGGATTACAGGCACCCACCACCACACCTGGCTAATTTTTGTATTTTTTAGTAGAGACAGGGTTTCGCCCTGTTGGCCAGCTGGTCTTGAACTCCTGATCTCAGGTGATCTGCCCACCTCAGCCTACCAAAGTGCTGGGATTACAGTTGTGAGTCACCGTGCCTGGCCTGGTGGTAACTTTTTAATTATCATTTCAATTTCACTGCTTGCTATTGGTCTGTTCAGAGTTTCTATTTCTTTCTGGTTTAATCTAGGAGGGTTGCATATTTCTAGGAATTTATCCATTTCCTCTAGGTTTTCTAGTTTATGCGCATAGAGGTGTTCATAGCAGCTTTGAATGATCTTTTGTATTTCTGTAGTATTGGTGGTAATATCCCCCATTTCATTTCTAATTGAGCTTACTTGGATCTTCTCTCTATCTTTTCTTGGTTAATCTCACTAATGGTCTATCAATTTTACTTATCTTTTCAAATAACCACCTTTTGGTTTCATTTATCTTTTGTATTGTTGCTTTTTGTTTCAGTTTCATTTGGTTTGTTCTTATTTCTCTAGTTCCTTGAGGCATGACCTTAGATTGTCTACTTGTGCTTTTTCAGACTTTTTATTATAGGCATTTAATGCTATGAATTTTACTCTTAGCACAGCCTTTGCCATATCAAGAGATTTTGATAGGTCATGTCACTATTATCCTTCAGTTCAAAGAATTTTTTAATTTCCATCTTGATTTCATTGTTGACCCAACAATCATTCAGAAGCAGGTTATTTAATTTACATATTTGTGCATGATTTTGAGGGTTCCCTCTGGAGTTGATTTCCAATTTTATTCCACTGTGGTCTCAGAGAGTACCTTCTATAATTTCAATTTTCTTAAATTTGTTGACCCTTATTTTGTGGACTATCATATGATCTGTCTTGGAGAATGAATGCTATATGTGCTGATCAACAGCATGTATATTCTGAAGTTGTTGGGTAGAATGTTCTGTAAATATCTGTTAAGTCCATTTGTTCTAGGGTATAGTTAAATCCACTGTGTCTTTGTTGGCTTCCTGTCTTGATGACCTCTCTTGTGCTTTCAGTAGAGAATTGAGGTCCCCCACTATTATCGTGTTGCTGTCTATCTAATTTCTTAGGTCTAGTAGTAATTGTTTTATAAATTTGTAGTCTCCAGTATTAGGTGCATATATATTTAGGATTGTGACATTTTCCTTTTGGACTAGTCATTTTATCATCAAATAATGTCCCTCTTTGTCTTTTTAAACTGCTGTTGCTTTAAAGTTTGTTTTGTCTAATACAAGAATAGCTACTCCTGTTCACTTCTGGTGTCCATTAGCATGGAATATCTTTTCCAATCCATTTGCTTTAAGTTCATGTGAATTCTTACGTTGTCAGTTGAGTCCCTTGAAGATGGCAGATACTTGATTGGTGAACTCATCCATTCTGCCATTCTATATTATTTTAGTGGTGCATTTAGGCTATTTACATTCATTAGTGTTGAGATGTGAGGTACTATTCTATTTATCATGTTATTTGTTGCCTGAATACCTTGTTTTGTTTTCATTATGTTGTTGTTTCATAGGTCCTGTGAGAATTATGCTTTAAGGAGATTCTATTTGGGTGTATTTTGAGGATTTGTTTCCAGATTTAGAACTCCTTTTAGCAGCCTTGTAGTGCTGGCGTGGTAGTGACAAATTCTCTACACATTTGCTTTTCTGAAAAAGACTGTATCTTTTCTTCATTTATAAAGCTTAGTTTTGCTGGATACAAAATTCTTAGTGATAATTGTTTTGTTTAAGGAGGCTAAAGATAGAACTCCAATCCCTTCTAGTGTGGAGAGTTTCTGCTGAGAAATTTGCTGTTAATCTGACAGATTTCCTTCATGGTTACCTGATGCTTTTGTCTCACAGCTCTTAAAATTATTTTCTTCATCTTGACTTTAGATAACCTAATGACTATATGCCCAGGTGACGATCATTTTGCAATGAATTTCCCAAGTATTCTTTGAGTTTTTTTAATTTGGATGTCTAGATCATTAACAAGGCTGGGGAAATTTTCCTTGATTATCCCTTCAAATGTTTTCCAAACTTTTAGATTTCTCTTCTTCCTTGAGAACATCAATTATTCTCAGGTTTGGTCATTTAACACAAACCCAAACTTCTTGGAGGCTTTATTCATTTTTAATATTCATTTTTGTCTCTGTAGGATTGGGCTTATTCTCAAGTTTTGTCTTTGAGCTCTGACACTCTTTCTTCTTTTTGTTCATTTCTATTGCTGAGACTTTCCAGTGCATTTTGCAATTCTCTAAATGTGTCCTTCATTTCTAGATATTGTGATTGTTTTTCACTTATGCTCTCTATTTCACTGGAGATTTTTCCATTCCTACCCTGTATCGTGTTTTGATTTATTTAAGTTGGACTTTACCTTTCTCTAATGCCTCCTTTATTGGCTTAATAGTTAACTTTCTGAATTCTTTTTCTGGCATTTCAGAGATTTTTGTCTTGATTTGGATCCATTTTTCGTGAGGTAGTATTTTGGGGACTGTCAAAGAACCTTATTTTGTCATATTACCAGAATCATTTTTCTGGTTCCTTCTCATTTGGATAGACTGTATCAGCGGGAAGATCTGGGACTCAAGGGCTGCTGTTCAGATTCTCTTGTCCCACAGGGTGCTTCTTTAATGTGGTGGTCTCCTCTTTCTCCCACGAATGGGGCTTCCTGAGAGTCAAACTTCAGTGATTGTAATTTCTTTTCTGGATCTAGCCACTCTGCAAACTACCAGGCTTTGGGGTGATACTGGGGAGAGTCTGCAAAGAGTACTATGATGTGATCTGTCTTCAGGTCTCTCTGTCATGGGTATCAACACCTGATTTGGTGGAGGTATCAGGGGAGTAAAGTAGATTCTATGAGGGTCCCTGGTTGTATTTGTGTTAAATGTGCTTGTTTTTTGTTGGTTGGCCTCCAGCCAGAAGGTGGCACTTTCAAACCACATAAGCTGCAGCAATACAGGGAGGATCAAGCAGTGGGCAGGACCATAGAGCTCCCAAGAGATTATAACCTTTGTCTTTGGCTACCAGGGAGTGTAGAGAAAGACCACCAGGATGGGGAAGCAATAGGCTTGTTTGAGCTCAGCCACCCCTTGGGCAGGGCTTGCTGCAACTGCTGTGAGGGATGGGG
Organism: Papio anubis; assembly: GCF_008728515.1. Classification (NCBI taxonomy): domain Eukaryota; kingdom Metazoa; phylum Chordata; class Mammalia; order Primates; family Cercopithecidae; genus Papio; species Papio anubis. Next base: position 167,022,178 of record NC_044977.1, on the reverse strand, counting down.
GTATAGTGCCCAGGCCAAAGGAATGATTTTCCTGAGGAAATTATGGCTGCCACTGCTGTGTTGCACAGGAAAGGGGGGGAAAGCCAGCAGGCACAGGCCTCACCTAGCTCCCATGCAGCCCACAACCTGAAAGGCCAATCACACTCCCACCATGCCCCCACAATAGCACTGACTTTATATCCAGCCTGCTGGTGAGCAGGGCTGAGAATTTGCCCTAGACTACAAGCCCCTTAGTGAGAAAGCAAGCCAACTCACAGTTTCTCAGCTGTCCCATGGAGCCTGGGACAAAAGGTTTTCCTGCTACTTTCCTGAGTCAGTTCTTGGAGCAAAAGCTGACGATGTGAGTCTCCACATGCTGCTCTGTCCATCCAAGTGGGAGCTGCAAGTTATTCTGCCTCAGGAGAATATTTTTGTTAGTCCTTTTTCATTTGAAACTGTGACAGAAATTGATAGATTTCCTGTGTACTTTGTTTGCTGGCAGACAATTTTTTTTTCTAACCCATATTTCATAGGAGCTCTTGGCTTTTAACAACCCAGTAAAATGTGTGGATCTCAGATTCCAGTTTTCCATTCAGCATTTTCCTAAGGCCTAGTCTTCTAATTCTCTTGTGATTAAGAATATCCACAATTTTAAGTCTGTAACATTCCAGGATAGACCTGGCATACACACTTGCTTCCTGGCTTTCATTCATTGCTCTCTTTTATATATGCTTCAAGGATATTTATTATTTCTTGAAAACTGAGAAATATTTAAGATATGTTTGTAACAACTTATCTATAATCAACTGCATTTTGGATTATCTTGTCCATTTCATGGCTTCTTTTCAGCTTTATGTTATACTCAAAACTGGTTCTCTAATTTGAGCCACTCGGAAGCTCTAATGCTCTTATCTACTAGTTTCTCTTTGGATTCTGTTCTGCAGGCAGATTCTGGTTTTACCTGCTCAGGTGAGTAAGTCATTGCCCATCTCTGTATTTCCACCTTTATAGTCTTTGAGATTTTTCTTCTCTCGTTCATTCTCTCATTTTCCTTATCATTGTGGGTTTCGAACTAAAAGTCAATCATTGTAACTTAAGCGAAATTTGGGGGCAGTTTTCAGTTAAGAATGATTATTTAATCTTTCACACTTACTTGGAAGTCTTGGTTATAAATGTTTCATTTAATCAAACCTACCTCTGATAATAACTACCATTCATTGAGCTTATACTACTGTTAAGGTGTTTTACATAAATGACTAAACAACAATTGTACTAGTGTTATTTGTGGTGGTCATTGATGTTGATCAAACATTTTCAAGTCCTCCTCTCCTTTTGGGAGAGGAGGTATGATTGCATCCTCCCACTCCCTTTGAGGTTTGGCATGGGAATGCAACCTGTTTGGCTAACAAAATGTAATTGACAGTGACATATGTCATTTCTGGGTGGAAGCTGCAAGATCTAATGCACAATATGCAGAATATTTCCCCTTTTCCATGTTTCCATGGAAGCACCAATCACGATGAAATCTTTATAAACCTGCATCCTCAAGTGACTACAGCATGCAGACTCCCATCAATTCAGGTGGAACAAGTGTTATAAGCAAGAAATAAACATTTTTTGTAAAGCCACTGATATTTGGATGTAGTTGTTACAGAAACATAATATACCTTATTCTGAATAATGTAATATTCATTGACAGATGAGAAAAAAACTATTTCCAATATAACATGGCTATTGATTGATGGGACTGCTATTCAAACCCAAGATTATTTTGTCAAAACCCCATGTCATTTATGCTACACCGTGGTGCCTTGCATGCTGTGGAGTTTCTCAGACTTCTGAATGTCTTAAGTCAACAGATACATATGAAGCCAATGACAGTGGCATCTTCCTGAAATCTAGAGGTCTGTCTTACAACTGAGCAATTGTACTACGTGATATTTTATTTTTGAATTAGTTAAATGGATATTATAGACTAATTACTGTCATCTATTTCACCTTTGAATTACAATGCCAGAGCAGAATTTCTCTGGTAGAAATTCTTCCTCAGATATCATGATACCTAACAAAAGAAAAATGTTTCAGTAACAACACAAGCCTGACACTAATCAATTCAGAGAAGCTTTTTGACCATTAATTAGACTTTTAAAAATTGTAGCCCCACCTTATCACACAAGCAAAATAATTTATATGACTTGTTAAAATACTATCTTTTTTACTTGTTCTTTGATGCTGCTACTCAGGAACTCATCTCTGCTCACCATCATGACCCATGCATCTTCATTACCAACAGCACCATGACAGTATTGCTCCTGTCCTTGGGTATAGAGTACCCAATGTATAAAGGCATACTTTATTCCCTGGGTATAAAGTACCCAAGATATCAATATATAAAGTTGTCTCCTGTTTGCCTTTTTTTTTTTTTTGTGGTCAGATTTTAACACTGCATTTAGACTGAGGAGTAGCTCTCATTTGAATGCTGGGCCATCTCACAGCAAGCAACACTTCTTTTCACTCCAATCCAAACTGTCTACAAGACCATCTGTTTCTATAACAGGGTCCAAGTCTGCTTTATAGACATATTTTAAAAATATATTGATCCTCGTGTGATGGACCTATCTTACATCTACACATCTACTGGGCTCTCTACAAATTTCCAATTTTGCAACCTTTCTCATAAAGCCTTTGTTATACACATGTGTATATATACTCACAATATTTGTATTTTCACTAAGACAAAAAGCACAGAATAAATAATTTCCTCTCAGTTTTCACAAAATGTAATAAAAATGCAAAGCTGAGCTCCTGATATTTCTCCCTAAGGGCCTTTCCTCAATTTCATTCAAGCTGTAAGCAGCTTTATTTTTACCTACTTTTTAAATCACAGAAAGTTTAACTCAAATACTTGTTTCCAAGATCATACCTGGCAGAGGCAAGTCTCCATCTGAATTTTATTCCTTGTTCTTCTGGATTCCAGCTCTAGTCAGAATGTATAACTTCTGCTTTCAGTAGGTCTCCTTCCTCCTACCCTTGCAGTACCTCCACTGTGTTACAACGTGCACATCTGGTGGGAAGATCATGTCAGTCATCTCTTTCACATTATTCTCTTTAATTTGAGTCCCGGGTGGCTCAAATTAAATCCATATGAGTATATCCAGCTAGAGACACTGCAGACCTCAACTGTAAGGCTGTTTTCAACCCTGTCTTCTTCTCGTTAGCATTGCTGCAAATTTCAGGCAGTACCTTTCTCTGGAAATATTTTGTACAGTTTTCCATGTTGAATGAATTAAATCAATTATTTAATGGTCTCAGATTAGTAAACCTATTTAGCATGATACTGAAATGTTTCTCTCCCACACACTTTTGTTATCCTGGAACAAGACCACACCAGTGGGTTTCTCTTGGCTTAAGGCAGGACCAGCTACATTATTTGTGAAACCCAAAGCAAGATAAAAATGTCAGACACTTGTTAAAAAAATATATTAAGAAGTTCGTGATGTAAACAAGAGGACATTACATTAGGAGCAGGGTCCCCATTCTAAGTGTGGGACATGTGTGACTGTACAGATTTCATATCCATGAAGTCAGCTTTGTTGAGGGAAAGACGACTTTGATAAGGCGCCCTTCTCAAGAGTAATGTTTCTGGGGAGCCAATCATAATTTCAAAACAATCCCAAACACCATAATCCTGAATGATTCTAAAACATCAAAACCTCTAAAGTCTAAAATTCACCAAATCACAATTCCGAAACATCAAAATCCTGAAAATATAATCCCGAAAAAGCAATTTTAAAAAATTTAAAAGACATTTCTTTGCAAGTGTCAAAGGAGACTTATCTGAGAAACAGATAAAAACATGGCAGAATACTTCATAGGACACTTTGTACAATAAAATAGAAAAAAATAACTTGGATATTTTTGCAAACATAAACACTCAGGTATACTAACAACAGTCATATGGGTATAACAGTAACAAGCCAATGAACCATATTTATAAAAGAAGAAACTGTAAACACATGTTACTATGTTTGGTAATTGTGTGCACCTAGCTTTACAATAGTGGTATCTGAAATATCATGATGAACACCACAAATCAAAAATTACGTTGGATCACCAATGCATATGCATTCACTTGAAGAGCCAAGATCTCAAGGAATTTTATCTTTCACAAATATAAACATAACAAAGAACATCTTTGTACATGTTGAGAAAATTTCAACATTGTTATATACATACACAATTCTTATATACAAGGACAACATTGTGATAATGCACTTTCACGGATTTAAATTTGCAAAAAGTGCATAAAACAAATTAGAATTTTCTAAAAGTCTTTACACAATTTATATTTCCAGTATTGGAAATGAGGTAAAGATGAAATACGTAGCATCATTAATTGTAAAAAAAAAAAAAAAAAAAAAAAAAAATTCTGACAATTTAAAATAGTGGAAAAAAAAACTAAAAAAATATCTAAAAATGAAATTTACAATTTAATAAATGAAAATTGTATTACTTGGATAGATTATGGGCAATTGGCACAGAGGCAGTTTGTAAGAGCTGGCCAACTTTCATATTCTTTACCTATAGTCTGAAGTCCTGCATCATAGTGAATTGCTAGCTGCTTTTTTTTTTTTTCTTTCAGGACATGGCTCTCCTTAGAGAATATGATCATTTCCTACATGGCACTGCTTTTTTTGAAATTGTTCTATAAATGGATATCCAGCAAAATGAGTATTCCCTATTCAGTTTTCCCATCTCTGTGCCATGCTTCCGTGTTGTTTTAAGTACTCAGAAATCCATTCCACATAAACTCTTATATAGACCACAAACTTGGTGAAAACTGTTAAAGTCGTCAGTAACTTCCTTGGCTTCCTCAGGCAAATGCAGCTTTAATTAATTAAGAGCTCCTACAATATCATCGGCTGGAAGGAATGCCAATGCAGGCAAATGACACAGTTTTAACCTGAAGTTTTTACTGTTGTGATATAACGTGGCCAATCCATGACTCTGAATTTTCCAAGAAATGCAAATAAAAACAATAATAATGTAATATTTTGGCCTAACAAGATGCAAGCAATACGATGTAACTATTCTGAATACACCTCAAAACACACAAATCTGTTTCCCAGAATTTGGCTTTCAGGAACATTAGGGATTATGGCATTTCGGATTGTGTCTTTTCAGGATTATAATCCAAACATATCCAAACATATGTTTCAGGTGTTACCTTCTCGGGGATGTCCTGAAGGCCTAATATGAAAATTTTGACTCATAACCTTCCTTAAAGCTTCAGATAGGCAAATCTAATGGAGCTCTCATTGCAAATAGGATACTTGGTGGCCCACCATTACTACCCTAGAATCCCCAAAGCGATGTAGAAATTTGGACCCAGTCTGGAACTGAACACCAGCCACATAAATGTTCCTCATAACGAAGCAAGACTTAAGTTCAATATTACATTGAATTTTAAAGCAAAGATTGAGTCTGCCGAACCTTACTGCTGTAGTACAAAAATGTTGCCCCAAATCAAGATCTCTCTGAACACCTTCTAATGCCTACTGGCACCATTTTGTGGGATCACCACTCCTGAGGGAAAGTGGGACAAGTTCATCTATTACAAATTTCAAAGGTTCTTTCAAATAAAGGTAAAGATGGATGCTTGAGGGGCTACTTCCTTATAGTGTAGTTCATGACCACGTGTCTTGGAACATGATTGAGAAAACTATTTTGCCATAGTAACACGGCTAATTCCCTAACTAGCATTTTCATATAAGTATAAAATTCGTAAGTCTAAATTTACTATTTAGGTAGGTAGAAAAAGTGACAGAGAATAAGCATGATCCCTTTTAGAAAAGTTATTGCTAATAGAACAAAATATATGGTGTAAAGCTGAATGCCAACATAAGCTGTCCAGTTCTCTACTCCTTCAGTCTCATTATTTCATATTAAAAAATAATCTCTCTTTGCAAAAATGCCATACTACTTATTTCCATTTAAGTGATTCTGTGTTGATGTGTTGCTGCATTTCTAAGCAATATTTTTTTCCAGGTAAGTCTCAACTGTTAGCGTTCTACAGATAGGAGACACCAGGAAAATCACCTTCCACAGGCAGTCCTGAAAACACCTATTAAGGTGTTTTTAGCAAATAAGAGATTGTGCAAATAAGATATGTCAAATAGCCATCCCTGGCACCAACGGAAATAGAATTCCTTCATTTTCTCACATCTTCACATGGGAAAACCATCTGATGACAAAGCAACTTGCACACCTTTCCTTTTGGTTTACTTCATTTTCTTGATTTTAAACTCCTAAACACAAAAGAAAGAAATCTAACACTTCCTTGATCCTTAGACTGCCTGTCTCCTAATTATGGGCCCCTTCTTTATTTCTCTATCACCTCTTTTCAAACAGGAATAATAAGCAGAGATAAACAGATAATAGATAAATAAGCATAGAATAGTGTAACTTAGAAATGCATTTTTAAATGGGTGAGGGAGGTATTAGAAAAAAATATGTTAAATTGCCAATATCAGAATTTTATAACTAGTACTAAATTTTTAGCGATGCTCTTCATATCATTTGTTTTTATTTACCATAATAAATACTTTCATAAGCTGAGTTAGAACCATTATATTAGGGCTAGATTTGTGTGTTTCCATATATCTACATTTGTGGCATATGTAGATATATTATGTACTTTCAAAATTTTAAACTTTTAGTATCAGTATTTTAAAATATTTATTTCTGAGCACCTCTGAGATACAAAGATGAACCCAGCAGCATTCTTACCTTGAAGGAGTTTAAGCTTAGTGAGAAGACAGACAAAAAAATTAATGATTAGTATACAAAATGTTAAGTAGTATGATTAAGCTAGGAATTAAAAATACCTTTTCATTGTTGCTAGTCCAAAATTTTAAATAACCACAGAACCAGTGTTCATCCCACCCCATTAGTGATAGCCTCTTTTTAAAATCCATGCATGAGAAAGTCAGCCAGTCCCTACACTCTGTTACTTCTGAAAGTCAGATAATCCCTAAGTAGCACACTTCTTATAACCTTAGGGAAGACTGAATCTGCTTTTTCAGTGTGTCACAGGCATAATTATCAAGTAACTTTAATAAGTTTACTTATCAAGTAATAATTCAGCTTCTTTGTGTTTTTTTTAATGTAAGGGGAAGAGTGTCTTGTCTCTCAACGAAGCTGTATAAAGTTGTGGGAATATTCTGGAAAACAGATCATGATGAAGGGAATACTAACTCCACATGATGCTGGATAAGAGGGTGGCTAGGGAGAAGGGGAAGCAAGTGGTCAAATGATTCTTTAAAGGAAAAACTTTGAACTAAGGTTTGAAGATGGATATTGGCAAATTCATTAAGTTGTAGATGAGTTTCTCAGGCAGAAGGAACTGATGAGCAAACTAAAGGAAGCTTTTGACTTTCTAGTACATTTGAGGAACTACACCTAATGCTTAATGGTTCAAAAAGACTGCAGGTGGATATATAATTAAAGATAAGATAGGTAATACGTGCAGGTGCAAAACTCTGCATGGTACATTGGAATAATGGGAAGTCAGTAAAAGATGTAACCTGAGGAGTAGAAAATTAGTTTGACATTTTAGAAAAAAACTATCTCAGAATGTTCAGGATGGATTGGAAGTGCAGAGACTCTTAGAGAGGACTTGTTATACCTGTAATGAATTTTGGATATCCTCCAGGAAAACCTCTTTATTTTGAAGATAATAAAAATAAGGCCTAGTGGCTTATTTTTAAGTGACTCATTCAAAGTCACAGAACTAAAACTGGAACTCTAAACAGCTACTCCAATTTCTTTGTAAAAATCAAAACAAGCTACAGAGTCACATTCTTTTTCCCTATGACTAAATGCTTCCTCAGGAAAGAATTTCAATGTATAGTATAGGAAGTGCTCAACTCTGCACCTAGGGATACTTTGCTATTTCTGTTTCTTAACTGTCCCATCATGAAAAGGAAATGTAAGTAAGAGCTCCCATGTCAATAATTTCCTGGATCATCTGTGTCTCTTCTTAGCCAAAGACAATGCTAAAGTTCTATCTCGATGGTCAATAATTTGTGATGTTTGTTGGTTTGGTACAGATACAGTGCTGGACTAAAATAACAAATGCCTGGATGATGAGTGATGTGTCGGTAGTAAGACACTTGGCTGAGAGTCATATGACTGAATGGGACTGAACATTCAGCATATATCTAAAATGCATTTCTCTACATTTGAAGGAAACGTACAGAGTCTTTAAACTAATTTCTTCATTTCAAAGTTTAAAGCCAAAAAAGATAAAGATGTGAGTCCAAGTTCACACAGTCAAAAAGCAGAAGAGGAAACAGAATTCCAGAATAACAACCTGCAATTCAGGCCAGTTATTCCAAGCTGCTCAAAAGTTTAAACTCAAAACAAATGGAAAGATAAATGGCTTTAGTTGAGTCCTGATGATTGTTTTCTTAATTCTGGTGTTAAAATATATCTCACTTTTTAAAAATTCAAGAATACTTCACAAACAATGAAACACACATATTTGTCCACCTCTGTAAGTTTTGACAGTTGCATAGATCTATATAATCACACTTAAAATAGCACATTTTCACAACCCAACAAATTTCTTCTTGCTTCTCTCCAGTCAGTTCCACCATTCAGACAACCACTTTCTGACTTCTATGATTATAGATTAGTTTTGCCTGTGGTTGAGCTTTAAATAAATAGATTAATATTATGTTTTTGTGTGTCTGGCTTCTTTTGTTAATAGTTTTGAAATACATCCATGTCGTTACATATATCAGCAGTTAAATTCTCTTTTATTGCTAGGCAGTATCCATTTATATGACTACTTCACCATTTGTTTATACATTCACCTATTAATGGACATTTGAATTATACTTCCAGTTTTTAAATTTATTGTGAGTAAAGCTGCTCTGAACATTCTTGTACAGGTCTTTTTGAGGACATGCACTCAATACTGTTGGATAAAAACTTAGAAAGGAAATTGCTTGATTGTAAGGAGAGATGAATATTTAACGATAAAAGAAATGGCCAAAACAGTTTTCAAAATGGCTGTATGATTTTATATTCGCACCAATAATGTATAATAGTTTTAGTCACACCACATGCTTGCCAGTATTGATATTGTCAGCTTTTAAAATTTTAGCCACTCTAATGTGTGTATAGTGGTATCTCATTGTGAGTTTATAATGTGCTTATTGGCCATTTTTATATCTTTTGTTAAATATCTCTAAAAGTCTTTTTCCTATTTTCATATTAAGTTATTTTTCTCCTTTTGATTTGTAGGTAGAAGTTCTTTATATATTCTGGATATAAGTAGTTTTTCAGAAGTATTTATTGTGAAAATTCTACCCCAGATTGTGGCATACCTTTTTGTCTCTGTAATAATGGTGTAAAGTAAAGAGGTGTTTTTAAGTTTGATGAAGACACATTTATTAATTTTTTTGAGTTAGTGCTTTCTGTGTGTTCTCTAAGAAATATCTGCCTGCTCCAAGACTATGAATGTATTCTTCAATATTTTCTTTTAGAGGTTTTATATTTTTAGTTTTTATGCTTTAACTATATGAGCAACTGACAAATATTTTCCAAATAGTTTCCAAGGAGGCCAGGCCATTTCATTTGCCCACCCACAAAGTATGTAATCAATCTAAATTAGCTTTTGTTAGTGGTACAAAAAAAAGTGGAGGTTCATTTTCTTCCCTTGTGGATATACAGCTGATCTAGCACAATTTTTTGAAGATACTTTTCTTTCCATATTTAATTGCCTAGGATTTTTATCAAATAACTATTTACTATAGATATGTGGGTCTATTTGGGGACTCTATTCTGTTTCATGACATATTTGTCAATTTTATTCTATGATCTTACTGTGTTGATTACTGTAGCTTTATACAATGTTTTCAAATTAAGTACTGTCAGTCCTTTAATCTTCATTTTTCTTTGTTAATAATATGGTTAGTTTTCTAGATTCTTTGCTTTTTCAAATAAATTTAGAATCAGCTTGTCAATTGCTATGAAAAAGTCTTGAAATTCTGATTGGATTTGTATAAAATAGGTTCACCAATCTGAAGAGAATTTACATCTTAACTATAATGAGTGAATAAATCTATGTACAATGCATTTCCCTTTACATAGGACTCTAATATATCTCAGTAATGTGTTTACTTTTCAGTTTATATTTATATATATTTCATTAAATTTGCACTTATATAATGCTTTTGATGTAATTATAAATGAAACAGCTTTTTAAATTCTATTTTCCAATTGTATGCTGCCCTTGTATATAAAGGCAATTAATTATTATATATTGATCTTGTATTATGCAACCATGTTAAAGTCATTTACTAGTTCTAGTATTTGTGTTGTATATACCTCATGATGTTCAAAATACAGCTACATCATCTACAAATAAAAAACAATTTACATTTTTCCTTCCAGTGCATATGGATTTTATTTCTTTTTCATGTATTATTGCACTAGCTGAGGCTTCCAGTACAACGTTGAATAAAAGTGGTGAGAATTGACATTCCTGACTTGTTTCCAATCTTAGGGGGGAAGCGTTCAATATTTCACCATTAAGGAAAATGTTATCAGTAGATTTTAGTAGATTTTTTCTCAAACAAAAAGGCCCCTTCTGTTCATAGTTTTATGATATATTTTCCTTCATGAATGAGTGCTGAATTATGTTAACTTCTTTTTCTTTAAATTTTAAAATTATAATTTATGTATTTTTATTACATAAAGGACAAAAATTACATTGCTTGTTTTGTTTTGTTTTTGAGATAGGATTCTTGTGAGTTCTAGTGATCCTCAGTGCTCCCATCTCATCTTCCCAAGTAGATGGGATTGATTACAGGTGCATACCACTGTGCCTGACCTGTGTGTGTGTGTGTGAGAGTGTGTGTGTGTGTGTGTGTAAATCATTAAACCAAATTTGCTTTCCTGCAATAAATCTCACTTAGTCATTTTTAAACATTTCTACGTTTCAGGTCTTTTAGTGTCTATATTCATAAGAAATACTATCCTGTAATTTTTTTTCTTATAATGTCTTTGTCATGTTTTCTTATCAGGGTTATTCTGAATTCATAAGGTGGAGTTTGTTAATTCCCTTTCTAGTTTCTTATAAAGCTTTTATAAAAACTGTACTATTTCTTAAATTTTGATACGGTTTATAACCAACTGGGTCTGATGTTTCCTTTGTGAGAGGAATTGTGATTATCAAGTCATTTTTTTAAAAACATATATAGTTATGCAGATTTTCTATTTATTCAATTTTGATAGCGGCATATTTCTAGAAACTATCCACTTCATTCAAGTTGATAAACTTATCTGCAGAAGTTTCATAATATTTACTGTATTTTTTAAATTTCTATATGGCCTATTGTAATAGTCCCTCTCACATTTGTGATTTATTCTCTTTTCAATGTATTTATTTTTGGCTGAGTCTTCTTAATAGTTTATTCAATTTTGTTAAACTTTTCAAAATGCCACATTTTCTGTTTTTCCACATTCTTTCCAACACTGGGTATGGTCTATCTTGTTAATTTTAACTATAATATTGGGTTACAGTGACTAATTATATTGAACTTTTTTATGGACTCATTTGCAATCTATATATCTTCTTTGGTGAGATGTTCAAATCTCTTGTCTTTTAAAATTGTGTTATTGTTAGTTTTAAATGTTTTTTAAATATTCTAGATACAACAAATCTCACTTTTTCTCAGAACAAAGGTTTAAAAATCACTTAAACAGTATCTGTGTGGGCCATTTTTCCAGAAAAAGAATAGGACAAACAGAAACAAAGCAGAACTGAGAGATGAGAAGTTTCTAATAACTATGCGTAAACACCCTGATTTAGCTATTCTTGAGACTACTGGATTATTCAGTTAGGTGAAGCAATGTGTTCTCTTTTGCTTAAATTAATATAAGTTTTGTTTCTATTTTGCAACCAAAAATATTTCACTTATCACTTTATGTACTTCTCTGTGCACAGGGCAGAAGTTCTGTAGCAGCCTAGATAATCCTCCAATCCAAGGGTTCCACTTTGGATTGGAAGGGGGAAGTGACAAGAGTCTCTAAATCAATTACAAAATCCGAGGAAAGAGAATCTGATTTATTGGATCAAGTGACAATGAGCAGATAGGTCGTTCATATGACTCACTCCTCAAGCATCATGAGTTGTGGAATAAGACATCAAGAAGAGGATATGGGAAGTTTCCATAATATGAGTGAGGTGATAAGGAGAAAAAATAGTTATCTCTTTACACTAAGCATTCACTAATGTGATTTTACAAAAAAGTAACCTCAGTTGCATAACACAAACAGAATAGGAAAGACGAGGGCAATGAAGAATAGAAACTTGAGTAAATAAATTGAATATAGATTGAAATTTAGAAGACTGTCTTAAGAAAGAATCATGAAAATGAAGGCATGATTGAACAAGTTCATGTAAGCATCTTCACTTTAAAGGTAGATTTACCTAGAATGTTTGAACTTAATCCTTGATTTAGCATTTTAGTACAGTGTGCCTTTGCCCTTAGGGATCCTTCATTAGCTTTGGGTACTTAAAATCAGTTGTTAGTTAGCTGGTGAGAAGCACCTTCCCTGCAGGCACTGGCATTTGAAAAACCTTCCCTTTCTTCCTGAAAGCAGCTTATACCTGCCGTTTCTTATCTGCACACACCAGGGAGACTGTTTAGAGCCAGGGAAGACGGCCAATGAGCATTGCTAAGCTTGAAGATTCAAACCACATTTCTGTGTCCCAGCCTATTGCATCCCTATTTTTAGGTTCTCCGCTCAAATTTTATCTTCTTACTTTTTATCTCAAAGCTCAACCTGAGCTCTTCAGCCTAGAAAGTCTAATGCTGCTTTAACTCACACTTTTCTGATTGTTTCATCTTCTGGATGTCAGCATCTGGCCCATACCTGGTCCATATCCAGCTTGTCTCAGGATTCCTGTGCCAATGCATTTGTTTATTCTAAACTTTGGGAGATGCTAGCATTTAACCTTATGCCTAAACTCTGATCCCAGCTACATCTTCAGATTCATGGCTTCATATGCCCCTGTTATGGCAAAGGAACATGTGGCATAATCTCTTACTGCCTTAAAATTGTGCCATTTGTCTCATCTTTTATTAGTTTTCAAATATGGATTCCAAATTTTTCATGATATAAGTGATCCACAATACAGTGCTGGCCAATCAGAGAAGTCCATTGTTCTTCTGTCTTACCAAAGATGTGTTAATCAAGTGACTATATGTACTAGGAGAAGATTAGTGTGCCTCAATCATAAGCAAACATTGTTGAGGACCTATTATGTGCCAATAACTGTGAAAATCTGGAGATCCTTAAAGAAAATAATAAAAATACTAATAGCTGACATTTATTGAGCACTTACTGCATACTAGACATTTGGGTAGCACTTTAATTACTCTGATTGTATTATCTTTTCAATAACCCTGTGTCATATTTATTATTGTTCCCACATTATACTTAAAGACTCTGAGGCACAAAAGGGTTAGTAAGTGATTTGTCTTATTCAGCTAAGAAGTGACCAAGTCAAGATTTTCACTCTAATTTTATTGCCAGAGCTTATTCTTCTGTTCAAGTGCAGAAGAGAGCCATGCAGAAGTAATACATAATAATAAGAGCAAAAATGCTCATGCATTAATAAATTACTAAGGGAATACTAGAAAGTACAATGTATTCCTTGAGGGGGAAAATGATAAAGATTCGAGTTAATTTCACAGGGGAAAATACATGATTGAGTAGGTATTGAAGTATAAGGAGAATGTGAACAAGGGGAGGAAGGCAACATCATTCCAGGCAGAGGGAACAGATTGAACAAGATTAGGGATGGTCATGTGAAGATATGATAAAGTAGCAATAAGCTTTCTCATTCTCCACTAAGAAATCTATATTGAATCTTTGGACTTTTGTACAGGGCTCTACAGTGAAAATCTCTCACATCAGCCAGAGGAGAAAAAGAAAATTTATGTAGAAGAAATATTTTACATCTTACCTTTTCCACGGGCTTGTTACAGGGATCTGAGGAAGGGTCTGACACAAGGAAGGAAGTCAGCAAAGACAAACTTGGGGCTACCTTATACCAGGGGTCCTAGTACCAGAATCAATTGACTACCTCAAGTCTAAATTCTTTTCTAGCAAGCAAAATGGTATTAGATGACTAATTTTATTTCATTAACTTTTAATCCTTTGCCAATAAGACAGGAGATTCTACATGCTACATGCTGCAAACCTTAGAATTGCTCCAATGCCTCCTGCTGCCTCTGCGAAAAAAGATTCTCAAATCTTTTCCCCATCACGTCTTTCAATTTTCATGACCTTGTGGCTGTTTCAGGGTCTTCTTCCATCATCCTCTAACTTTTCAGACTATTCTTGTGCAAAGCCACACAGAGAAAGGCCATGCTATTCATTTCTGGGAAATGGCCTATCCTGGTTCCAATTCTCTAAATGGCCTATTTTAGTAAATTACTGTCTGAGTTCTCTAAGATGATGACTGTGATCTCCTCTACCTGGCAAATTGTGTCAGCCATTTTGCACCATTGGACCAGTGCTGGGTCTTGGCCCTGTCAGATTCTGAACCACTATGTCATAGTGCTGGCTGATCTGTGAGGCTGGTGGTTCTTTTGTCTCTCACTGGAGCTACAGCACAGAGTAGCTACTGTTCATCTGTGGTTTTTGACTCACAAAATTATCCCTTTTCCTTATTCTGAAACTGCTCATTGCACTAAGTTCTTTGCTGTGGGATATTTTACATCTCACCATTTATCTTTCATTAAGGTCTGGTTCAATGTTTTGCCATTTCTGGGTTTGAAAGGGTGATTCACTTGATTACTATTTTTTACTAATAGAGTAAGAAAATCAAAGTGCGGGCACCTAAGGGTAAATTGTGCTTTGTACACATGGTAGTTTCTTACGCACAGCAGTTAGCAAGTCCTCAATGGAAAATTCAGAACTCAAATAGTTCAAAACAAATAAAATCAATGAATTACAAAGGAAATATATTACTGATGTCCAACTCAGGGCAAGTAGTTCATACATAACTATCAATTAAGATACAGATTCAGAACATATAACATAGTGCATGTATTTCATATCTTTCTATTCTTAATCACCTTTTCATTCCTTAACCATGTTTTCAAAACTGTATTAGTCCATTCTCACACTGCTATAAAGAACTACCTAAGACTGAGTAATTTATGAAGAAAGGAGGTTTAATTAACTTACAGGTCTGCATGGATGGCTGGAGAGGCCTCAGGAAACTTACAATCATGGCAAAAAGTGAAGGGGAAACAAGACATGTCTTCTCATGGCAACGAGAGAGAGAAAGAAAGAGAGAGGGAGGAATTGCCACACACTTTTAAACCATCAGATCATAACAGATCTCATGAGAACTCTATCATGAAGCAGCACTAGAGGGATGATGCTAAACCATTAGATACCACCCCCATGATCTAATCACCTTCAACCAGGCTCCTTCAATATGCAAGGATTACAATTTGACTTGAGATTTAAGTGGGGAGAGAGAGTCAAACTATATCAAAAACCATATTTTAAACACTATTAGCCAGTTCTCTATATACACATATTCCAAATCTGAGGATTCAACCAACCATGAATAGAAAAAAAAATACAACAATAAAATAATACAAATAAAAAATATAGTATAACAACTATCTACATAGCATTTACATTGTATTAGGCATTATAAGTAATCTAGAAATGATTTAAAGTGTGTGAGAAGATGTGCTTAGGTTATATACAAATACTGTACTGTGCCATTTCATATAAGGGACTTAAGCATCTGTGGATTTTGGCACCCATGGAAGTCCTGGAACAAACCCCTACAGATACCAAGAAATTACTGTATATCTAAATTTTCTTTTCAGTGATATGTCCTCTACATATATTTCATCTTATCAATACTCACAAAACTTTTATGAAAAGGCAATATTCCAGGCTCTGAGACTATTTTGCCATGCATCCCTTACATGAGACAATAAGAATTTCATGCCACAAACAGATTTATCTTTAGGCTCCCAGAGATCTTTTATTGAAGTCCTTAACAGTGTTCTTTGACCTAATCTGAACATTTCAGTTGTTCTCTTTTCTCTTCTCACTGACTAGTTTACTAGAAGATAAGAGGCTACTATTAATAGCGCTCTAAAGTTTTTACATCATTATAAAGTGTTTTCTAGTCCCATCTTCATTCTCAAAATGAAACTGATGAAGAAGCTGAAGCTAATGAAGCAGTGACAACACAGCTAATAAACGACGGAGCTAGAACTATGTGTTCTTTTAGAACTCTAGTCTATGTTCTTTCCCACCAGGAAGAAAGGAAAGAATACATATTAAAATTCAAGAGGCAGAAGTTGAATTAAGAGTAAGAGAAAAGCTCACTGAAGTTCAATGTAAGACCATTAGTAACTCCTATATCTACTTCCTATGTCTTTAAAATATATTTCACCTGGATTCTCAAGTTTTTCTTAGATATTTTATTTTTTTGCATTAAGAAACTTGACTTTAATACATATTGACACATAATTTAAAGATTTTGGGGAAAAATAACAAAAAATTATACAATTAAAACATAATTAAAAATAAAATGGTCACCCGGAAACACATTTTGGCTTCACTGAGACAAAAAGAAAATATTACTCCAAATCCAAAGATTTGGGCAATTATTTCAAAAAAAGTCCAACTTAGTATTAATTTTTACTGGGTCTTTTGTATTTTATTTTTCCCCATTTCCCGATGAGTTCTCATTCTCCTCCCCTATCCAGTTGATTTATCTTGATGATAAATGGAAGAGAAAGTAAAAGTTATATTACATCTGTTTTCTGGAAAGAATCTGTTTTAATGTATTTGGTGATAGCCTCAGCTTGTGTTGCAAAGATTTTATATTTTTTATATCAAAGGACTTTAGGCCCCAGCACTAAGAAAACAGTGACTATATTCAAAGATGACAAATGAAACTCACATTCAAACATTGGTTCCACTCATAACCTTAAAAACAACAAAAGCAAATCACTTTTGTTTTGTAAATAATTATAGATTCACAGGAGTTTGCAAAGAAATGCACAGGGGAATCTCATGCACTCCTCCCTGAGGCCCTTTCCTGTGGCAACATCCCACAGAACCACAGTATAATATTGTTTCCTCCCACTGAACCCATGGATGGAATCTCCCCAAAAGAGGCAAGCAAGGGAGTTCCCACAAGGAAGTGTCCCAAACCACCCCAAGATGCAGACAGTTGGGATTCCAGAGAAGCACTTTGTTTGATAATGGACTCACGGTAATGAACTAAAAGCATCCACTACTAGGGTCCTACATAGGCAGCAAGAGAAAAGGGGTGTTCTACCTAGGTATGATAGCAGGGAGTAATGGTTCAGGGTATAGAGTTTATATGAAGTTTTAAGGATTTGGCTGAGGGCTGGGACAGTTTCTTTTAATGTTTTGGGTAACAACCTAGATATCTTTATCAGCATCCAAGAATGTTCAAGGCTCCAGTTCGGGTTGAAGCAGACTGGGAAAACCTGCACCTGTCTGGGTTATAAAATGCCAAGTAACTCTTGTGATTTTCGGTCAGGATATAGAAAGCAAGTAGGCTGGGTATAGGGAGGAGATTGAGGGGACCCTACAAACACAAATACAACAAATTGATGTTGACACAATCCAAAGAACAGATTCAGATTTAACCGATCGTATATGCATTTGTGTATATAGCTTGACTACATCATTTTGTCACATGTGTAGTTTTTCACAACTACCATTTCGACGACTGAAATACTCGACTATACCATCACCGTAACACTTTCCTGTGTAACCCTTTATAACTATACCATTCTTTCTTTCTTTTTTTTTTTTGAGATGGAGTTTCACTCTTGTTGCCCAAGCTGGAGTGCAGTGGTGCTATTTTGGCTCACTGCAACTTCTGTTTCCTGCGTTCAAGTGATTCTCCTGCCTCAGCTTCCTAAGCAGTTGGGATTACAGGCGCTACACTCACCACGCCTCTACATACTTTTTGTATTTTTTTAGTAGAGACGGGGTTTTGCCACGTTGGTCAAGCTGGTTTCAAACTCCTGACCTGAGGTGATTCACTTCCTTGGTCTCCCAAAGTGCTGGGATTACAGGCGTGAGTCACTGCGCCCTACTCATACCATTCTTTCTTATCCCTAACCCCTAGCAACCACAAATTTGTTCTCCATAGTTATTATTGTGTTATTCCACAAATGTTATATAATTGGAATCCTGTAGCCATGTATCCTTTTGCGATTGACTTTTCACCCAATATAATTTTTCTTGAGGTTGGCCAAAGTCGTTGAGTATATCAATGGTTCATTATTTTTCATTGCTGAGTAATATTGCATGATATGGATGAATCACAGTGTGTTTAACCATTTACCCTATGATGGACATCTAGATAGTTTCCAGTTTTTACTTATTATAAATAAAGCTACTGGGAACATTCATACAAGTTCTTACATGAATATAATAAGCCTTCGTTTCTTTTTTGTTGTTGTTGTTGTTGAGGCAGAGTCTCCATCACCCAGGGTGGCACGCAGTGGTGTAATCTCAGCTCACTGCAACCACTGCTTCCTATGTTCGAGTGATTCTCATGCCTCAGCCTCCCAAGTAGCTGGGATTACAGGTGCACACCATCATGCCTGGCTAATTTTTGTATTTTTAGTAGAAACAGGATTTTGCCATGTTGGCCGGGCTGGTCTCTAACTTCTGACCTCAAGTGATCTACCTGCCTTGGCCTCCCAAAGTGCTGGGATTACAGACACGAGCCACTGCACCAACCTGGCCTATTAAGTCTTCATTTCTTTATGATAAAACCCAAGTGCACAACTACTAGGTTGTATGGTGAGTACATTTTTAGTTTTTAGAGGAACTATTTTCCAGAGTGTTATACCATTTGACATTCAAACCAGCAATATATGAGTAATCTAGTTTTTTTCACAGCCTTGCCTGTATTAGATGGTGTCACTTTTTCATTCTAGCTGTTCCAATAGGTGTACTGTAATATGTCATCATGGTTTTCATTTTTATTTCACTATGGATGCTGAAGATATTTTAATGTGTTTATTTGACTTTGTTATCTTCTTCTATATCAGTGAAATATCTGTGCACATTTGCCTTGGCCCATTTTTTAATTGGATCAGTTATTTTTGTTTTCATGGTTTTGTGTGTGTGTGTGTGTGTGTGTGTGTGTGTGTGTGTGTGTTGAGTTTTGAGAGTTCTTACATACTCTAAGTACAAGATCTTTGTCATATATGTAATTTGAAAACATTTTCTCTCAGTCTATAGTTACATTTTTAGTAATTTTAGTAAGGTCTTTCACAGCACAAATTTTTAAAATTTTGGTGAGTTCCAATTTAGCATTTTTTTTTCTCTTCTGGGTCATGTTATTAGTTTCAAATCTGAGAACTCTTTACCTAGTCCTAGGCCCCCAAACGTTTTTCTTATGTTCTTAGTGAACTTAAGTTTTACGCTGAAGTCCATGATTCATTTTGAGTTAGTCTTGATCTAAGAGCTGAGGTCTAGGCGAAGATTCATTTTTTTGCTGATGACTATCAAATTGTCCCAGTACCATTGAATGACTTCCATTCCTTTGAAAAAATTAGGCAGGCATATTTGTGTGGGTCTATTTCTGTGCTGGCTATTTTTGTTTCACTGATCTATTTGTCTACACATCCTCCAATGCTGCATTCTTATAATTACTCCAGCTATAAGCCTTAACACTGAGAAGAATGTTTATTTCGTCTACATTTTTCTTATTTTTCAAGCTGTTTTTGCTATTCTAGGAAATTTACTTTTTCATTATAAGTGTAAAAATAAGCTTGTCTATGTTTACAAAATGTTCAAGATTTTGATAGGAATTGTATGAAACTTACTGCTCAATTTAGGGAGAAGAGACAACTTTACTATATGGAATATTCCAATTTTAAAACATGGCATATCTCTAAAAGATTTTAAGTCTTCTTTGATTTCTTTCATTAGAATTTTACAATTTTATTATATTGAATCTACACATGTTTTCTTAAATGTATGTCTAAGTATTTCAATTTTTGGAGCAATTGCATGTGGTATGCTTGCATTTTTTAAAATTCTGGTTTCCACCTGTTTGTTATCAGTATATACAATTGTAATTTGTATGTTGATGTATCTTGCAACCTTACTGAACTCATTTATCAGTCTAAGAGGTATGTATAAAGATTTATTGGGGTTTTCTATGTGGACAAGCGTTTCATTTACAAACAGATTTTTATTTGTTTATTTTTAATCTGCATGCCTTTATTTTCCTCGTGTTATTTAATTAGCTAGCATTTCCAGTATTATATTGAATAAGATAACTGAAGGCACACATCTTTGTTTCATTCCTTATCTTACAGGGACATTCAGTCTTCAGCCATTAATTATGACGTCAGCTGCAGGTTTTTGGAGATACTCTTCAAAAGGTTGAGGAAATCCCCCTCTATTCCTGATAGTTTTATCAAGAATGAGTATTTGAGTTTTGTCAAAGGACATTCTTCGTCAGTTAATATGATCATATAATTCTTCTTCCATAGTCTGTGGACAGAGTGGACTGACTACATTGAGTTATTTTTTAATATCAGTGCCTCAAACACCTGACATAAATCTCATTTAATTATATTGTGTTTTTTATATATTTTGGCCATAAACTTGCTGAAATTTTATTGCAGATTTTGACATTTTAGTTCTTGAGAGATGTCAAGATAATACTTATTTTTTGGAAATGATTATACAAAACTTTTTTTGTGTGTGTGTGTGTGTGTGTGTGTGTGTGTGACAGAGTCTTACTTTATTGCCCAGGCTGGAGTGCAGTGGCATGATACTGGTTCACTGCTACCTCCACCACCTGTACTCAGGCGATCCTCCCTCCTCAGCCTCCCAAGCATCTGGGACTATAGGTGTGCACCACCATGCTCAGATAATTTTTGTATTTTTAATAGAGACAGGGTTTCACTATGTTGGCCAGGCCGGTCTCGAACTCCTGACCTCAAGTGATCCACCCACCTCAGCCTACCAAAGTGCTGGGATTAGAGGCATGAGCCACCATGACCAGCCACAAAATTAGTTTCAATTCATTTTTGAAATGGATAAAGTTCTCCATTGAAGCCAGATGAGCTGGAATAATTTTCAGAAACTTTTATGTTATTAATTCAATTTCTTTAATATTTACAGGATCATTCAAGTTGTCTCTTTTATCTAGGCTGAGTTTTGGAAGCTTATTTTTTAAGGAATTGGTCCATTTCTTCTAAGCTGTCAAATTAATGAGTCTATAGTTGTTTGTACTATTCCCTTATCATTCTTTTAGTGCTGTTAGATCTGTGGTGATATCTCTAGATTATTCTTGATGTTAACGAATTATCCATCTTGCTAGATGTGTCTCAGTTTTATTATTTTCTCATTGCAAAGCCAATGTTTTGTTAAATTATTTTTCTTTAGTGTTTTCCTATATTCAATTTCACCAATTTGTGTTTTTATCTGTGTAATTTCCTTCCTTTTGGTTGCTTTGGTTTTAGCAGTTTCTAAATTTTCCAGTTTCTAAAATTATGAATTTCTATTATAAATCTGAAGTATTTTCCTAATGTAATCAGTTGGGATTATAAATTTCCCTCTCAGTACACTTTCGTATGTCTCACAGATTTAATATGTTGTGCTTTTATTTTTGTTCAGTTATATATATTTAAAATTTCTGAGACTTTCTCTTTAGCCATGTGTTGCTTAATTTCTAAGTGTTTTAGAAATCTTTCTTTTGTCTTTCTCTTATTAAGCACTAGTTTAATTTCATTATGGTCAGAAAATGTACACTGTATGATTTCCATTGTTTTAAAATGTGTTAAGATTTGTTTTATGGTCCAGAATATAGTCTATCTTGGTAAACGTTAATTGGTACTTGAAAAGACTGTGTATTCTATTATTGAATGGCGTGTTATATAAATGACAGTTTGATCCTGTTGAGTTGATAGTGTTGTCCAGCTCTTCTGTATTCTTTCTGGAAGTCTATCCAATAGTTTTATCAATTGCTGAGAGTGGGATGTTGGAGTTTTAGTGTAACTGAAAATTTGTCTGTTTCTCTTTTTAGCTCTATCAGTTTTTGCTTCGTGTTTTTTGGAAACTCTTTTGTGTGTACACATTTTGGATTGCTATATGATCTTGGTGGATTTATTCTCCTATTATGATATAATATCTCCCTTTATCAGTGGAAATTTTTCTTGTTCTGAAATCTATTTTACCTGATATTAATATAACCAATTCTGCCTTCATCTAATATTTTCATCATGTTTAATTTTCCATTCTTGTACTTTCTGCCTACATACATCATTATATTTGAATAGCAAAAAGCTAGGTCATACTTCCTCAATCTACTCATCTCTTTTATTGATTCCTTTATTTTTTAATTAACTGATTTATCCTTAAATTGACACATTGTAATTTTACGTATTTATAGGGTCCAATTTGATGTTTGAATACACATGTGATATGTTGTATAATGATTAAATCAGAATATTTGACAAGTTTATTACTTCATGCATTTAGCATTTATTTGTGGTAAGAACATTCAAAAGCCTATCTTTTAGATATTTTGTAATATACAAAACCTTACTGTTAACCATCCTCATCCTACTGTGCGATAGAACATTCAGTGTAATGATTGATATGTCAGGGCCTAAGCCTGCCATTTTATTATGTGTTTTCTATTTATTATCTTTGTTTCTCATTTTTAATTTTGTTTTTCTTGCCTTTCTGTGGGTTACTTATAGATATTTAGGATTCCCCTGTTATTTATTTATAGTCTTTCTTATCATTTTACTTTAAATGTTTTGTTAGTCATTAGTCTAGGCATTACCATTTACATATGTAGCTTGTCACAGTGTAATGGTATCAACTTTTTACCATTTTGAGTGAGAAATAAACACCTCACTTTCATTGAGTCCCCTTTACTTTCCCTGCTTTTTAAGCAGCATTATCTTAAGTATTTCTTCATCATATGTTGAGCACCAAATTAGATAGTTATATCTTTGTGTCTACCGAGTAGAGAAAATTAGGAGGTGCAGTATAGTCTATCATGTTTGATTTTATTTCTGTACTGTATTTTTTTTTTCCTAAGGTACCAGCCTTTGGCCAGGTGTAGTGGCTCACGCCTGTAATCTCAGCACTTTGGGAGGCCAAGGTGGGCAGATGGCTTGAGATCAGGAGTTTGAGACCAGCTTCGGCAACATGGCAAAACCCCAGCTCCATTAAAAATACAAAAATTAGCTGGCTGTGGTGACGTGCACCTTTAGTCTCAGCTACCTGGGAGGCAGAGTCCATGAGTTTGAGGCTGCAGTGAGTCATGGTCATGCCTCTGTGCTCCTGCCTGGGTGACAGAATGAGACCCTGTCTCAAAAAAACAAAACAAAACAAAACAAAAAACCCAACCAACCAACCAAACAAAAAACACTTTTTCTGAGATGATTTTTCAAGTTGAATGCTTCTGTGTACCCCTTTCCACGAGCACTCAGCTTTGCATGTAGATGATAATGAAAAAAAATTTTAATCAAATGTAAGGTTGTTAGAATATACCAAAAAGAAAAGCTATAATTACATTTACAAATGTACTTGTATAAAATAATTAGATGGAAACAGAAAATACTAGAATACTGGCTTAGTGACACTGTTAGAGTCTGGGCTGTGATAACAATTGTGCCTGGAAGGCATTAGGGTCTGGTTTGCGTTAGAAAATTTTATTCAAGGCAACTGCGGCAGTCATATTTATTCTCACTTTTGGGTGGGCTTCATAAGGACTAGATAAGCTCTTACTTTTCTTCCAATAAAGTTTTCAATATTGTTTTTATTAACATAAAAGTAATATGAACTTATTTTAGCAAAATTTCAAAAAAAAAAAAATCACAGGTAAAAACCAAGTTACTACTAACACCTCAATACATACACTTTGTTTTGTTTTGAGGTGGGGAGGTGTAGGCGGTAGCTATTGCTGCCATTCACTGAATACTTACTGTGTGTTACGCCTTCTACATATTTAGGCCAGATGGCCACCTCAGCTCTTTTGGGCTCTTAAAGTCTTTAATGAGTTGAACTGAACCCTTATTCTAGGTCTTAGGACAGTATGTTGGTCCTTATCTTAATTTTTATGAATTTTAGATAATTTGGTCTTTGCAAGCTGTCCCAATTTTCATTGTGTTAATCCAGTTCCACAGCTTAAAAAGGATCCACTTTCAATTTCCTCTTAGCTGTTTCTGTTCCGGCCCCAGACTACTGACACTTTTGTCTTCTGGCCTTTCTCCAACCAATGACTTCATCTTCTATCCACTTATTCTTATTGTGGGCTTCCTCATACTGCTTCCAAAGTCCTTTACAGAGACACAGTTTTCTCCTCTTAAGCCTAAGATTTAAAGATGGTCTTTTGTCAATTCAATTTAACCTCTGGGTTTCATTCTTTACCATAAGTGTATTAATAGTTCTTCTAAAGAAAGGTAGTTAACCAAATAATTTCAGAGAAGATTTTTTCACATTTTTTATGTAAGCACAATGTTGTTTAATTCCCGTAACAACATATGATAAGGTATGATTTAGCCCTAATTTATAAGTGAGCCAACTGTAGCATACAGAGGATAAGCCAGTTACAATGATGTTTTATAATTTCTTCTAATTGTCTATATCCTCACTGAAAATTAGATTCCTAAAGGTAGGAATTTTGCACTATTCCTATTTTTATCTGAAGTGTCTCATGCAGTGGCTAGAATATGGTATGTAGGCATTAAATGGTTTTCAAATAAACAAAATTATAAGAATGAATAAGTGATCTTATTGCAGCTCTCACCTGAGTTGATTTAGTAACAACTTTGGAACTGTGGATGGCTGCCTCCTCCAGAAGGCACCTCCTCCATTTGACTTCTAGAACATTTGCTTCATTGTTCATTCCTCAGTGTCCTTTGCAGGTTCTACCTCCTACCTCAAACTCAAAATTTTGGAAGCTCCAGGGCTATATCTTTGGTCTTTTTTTTTTTTTTTTTTTTTTTAAATATACTTTA
This sequence comes from Papio anubis, assembly GCF_008728515.1. Lineage (NCBI taxonomy): Eukaryota > Metazoa > Chordata > Mammalia > Primates > Cercopithecidae > Papio > Papio anubis. The sequence continues at coordinate 166,997,084 of NC_044977.1, read as the reverse complement.
AGTTCTAGGGCACATGTGCACAACATGCAGGTTACGTATGTATACATGTGCCATGTTGGTGTGCTGCACCCATTAACTCGTCATTTACATTAGGTATATCTCCTAATGCTATCCCTCCTCACTACCCCCTCCCCACAATAGGCCCTGGTGTGTGATGCTCCCCTTCCTGTGTCCAAGTGATCTCATTGTTCAATTCCCACCTATGAGTGAGAACATGCATTATTTGGTTTTCTGTTCTTGCGATAGTTTGCTGAGCATGATGGTTTCCAGCTGCATCCATGTCCCTACAAAGGACACGAACTCATCCTTTTTTATGGCTGCATAGTATTCCATGGTGTATATGTGCCACATTTTCTTAAACCAGTCTGTCACTGATGGACATCTGGGTTGATTCCAAGTCTTAACTATCGTGAATAGTGCTACAATAAACATACATGTGCATGTGTCTTTATAGCAGCATGACTTACAATCCTGTGGGTATATCCCCAGTAATGGGATGGCTGGGTCAAATGGTATTTCTAGTTCTAGATCCTTGAGGAATCGCCACACTGTTTTCCACAATGGTTGAAATAGTTTACACTCCCAACAGTGTAAAAGTGTTCCTATTTCTCCACATCCTCTCCAGCACCTGTTGTTTCCTGATTTTTTTAATGATTGTCATTCTGACTAGTGTGAGATGGTATCTCATTGTGGTTTTGATTTGCATTTCTCTGATTGCGAGTGATGATGAGCATTTTTTCATGTGTCTCTTGGCTGTATGAATGTCTTCTTTTCAGAAGTGTCCGTTCATATCCTTTTTTTTTTTTTTCTATCTACACTACATATTTTGGTGATTTCATCCAGTCTCATATTTCTATACATTCACAATATGGTAAAGACTAATTTTTGTGTCTTATCTTGAACTTCTCAATTGCTATCACAGCCCAATGTGTACAAACTTAACTCCTCATCTCTCATAAACCTCTAAATCCTTTTAGCCTGCTTAATCCAAAAACCTTGTAGTCACCCTTGATTCCACTCTCACACATCCTGCTTATCAAACCCTTTTGGAAAATCTACTGATTCTAATTTTTAAATAAATGTATAAATAAAAATAAAAATAAATTTTAAAATAAATAAGTCCAGAAATCAGTCATTCATCACCAGCTCCACAGCTACTGCCCTAGCGTGGGCCATCATTCTTCTCTCTGTTGCAGTTTCCAACTGTTCTTCCTGCTTCTTTTTTTGCCACCCTACAGGCTATTCTTACTTGATATATCAGCCAGAGTGTTCCTGTTACTTTTTTGCTCAAGACACTCTACAATGCCTGATTCACACAAATAACAACAATAGAAGAAAAGTCTCTAACATGTGAACACTTATTGTGTATTTTATAAAAGTAAGGTCTTTATTTTTAGTTATAATAATGGTTTTGTGGTTATGCGTAAAACAATGAAGGTCCTATCTTTTGAAGATAATACTAAATTATTTACAAGTGAAATGATATAATGTCCCGAATCTCTTTTAACATAATCAGGAATTGGGGGGCTGGGCAGGGATATAGATGAAATAAAGCAAATTAGATGGGCCTTATATTTTTGTTGATACATAATGATTGTACTTATTTTTGGGACACGTGATATTTTGATTCATGCACACAATGTGTAGTGAGCAATCAGGGCAATTTGAACATCCATCACCTCAAACTTTTATCATTTCTTTTTGTTGGGAACATTCCAAATCTTTCTGCTAGTTATTTTTTTAAGTATAAAATAAATTATTGTTAACTATATCACCATACTGTGCTAGGAAACACTAGAACTTATTTCTTCTATCTAACTTTATTTCTATATCCATTAATCAATCTACAAGACTGGCTTCATAATTATTTTGGTTGGATCATGGGGTTTAATTATACTAGTGTCTCTACTTTCATGGTTTTGGAAATTTATATAATAATAAAAGAAAGAATCCTCTAATAACTCTCCTTTGCACTCAGAGTAAAAGCTAAAATTCCCACCTGATCGGCCCCCGTTTTTTCTCGGCAACCTCATTTCCTGCTTCTCTACACATACATCACTCCACCTTAACCTCTCTATTGTCCCCCAGGTATATCAGGCACACACCTACCTTAGACCCTGTGCTCTAGATCTTTTATCTGCTTATATCTTCCTGTCTGACTCACAAATCCTTTGAGTCTTTGCTCAAATATCACCATCTTAGTGAGATCTATTTTAACTGCCAGATTTAATAATGATGCAATTGGTCCCTCATTTACACCAAACTCCCAATCCTCCTTATACTTTTCATTTTTTTCTTTTCTCCATAGTACTTATAACTTTTTAATATTTTTGAAATTTATTATGTTTATTTATTAAATATCTCCCTCCACTGAAATGTAAACTCCCCAAAGCAGTCTTTCATTCTTCATATGTTTTTGTTCTTGTGCATAGAACATGGTAGGAATTCAGCAACCATCTGTTAAATAAATGAATCAACAAGCTGTCACAGGCAGAATACAGATTCAAACCAGAATTTTAAAGCCAATGTCTTTAACTGCTGTGCTCTTATAACAAGTCAATAAGTCATAAATTATCACTTGTTAAAATGTCTCAAGTTACTAATATAGTAAACATCTACATAGTTATTTGTCGTCAATGGACTACTAAAAGATGTGAAACATTGCACTTTCATACTTAAATATAAAACCGATTTTAAAGTTAGGTTTAAACTGACGTATATGGGTGCAGAGCCTTTTCCATCAGCTCTGCAGTTAGAGTGTCTCCCACAGGCAGCATGGATGGCCAAACCAAGCCTCCTCTCTCAGTCAGAAGAGATTATTGGTATTCCTAGCAATAGACTTACAATGAAAGCCAAGCCCTCAATCTAACGTTCTTGGCTTTCAGTAGAAGTCCATTGATTTTTCTTCTTCAAACTCCTTTCTAGAGTTTGAAATATGATAGATGATCACTCCTTTCCATCTGGGCATGAAAGACACAGTCCACTAAAAGGCATTTGACAATCAAGTAGGCAGAGTCTGAGGCCTTATCTTTTACATCAGTTCCTCAAATTTTTGTCTGAACTTCAAACTCACCATGTTAAAAATGAAACTCATTATCTCTCCACCATGCAAACCACCTACTCATCCTCCTTTGCCTTCGTCATTATGGAGAATGTCATCACCAGTCTGACAACCAACAACTGCCTCAAAGACTCAAGTCACTTTTGACTTATCTTTTCTAAACGTTACCTCAGCTGCCACATCAAATAGAGCCAACTCCAAGAAGGCTCCTTGCAAGCATTTGCTTTCTGTCATTTTTTTTTTTCCTCCTTTCACCCATGTTAATCTTTTCCTATTATTTAGACATTGGCAGTCCCTTCCAGTTTGGATCCCCAGTATTGCATCTGTCCAATACACTCAGCCAAATGATTCCTACTGAAGTTGAGATTTAGCTGTGTTGCTCTCTTGTTCATATGTATGCACATATACATTTAAATTAACATTTAATTCCATTATGAGACCTGGAGTTCATTCATAGGTTTCTTGACAGTGAGCAAAGTGCTTATAAGGACTCTTGTTATAACGTTTCTTTTATGTTCATTAAAATGAGAAGAACCACATCTTGAAATTCAAGATTTTATATAACATACCCTACTAGACATAACCAGCTGAACAAGTCAGCTATGATTATGTAACAAAGCACTCCACAGCACAACAATTGCTAAAAATAAGCATTTATTTTTCTTACATAATGGTCTGCTAATCAGCTGGAATAGCTTTGCTTCAAGCTGGGCTGTGGATTCAGAGTGTGCACTGGGTCCAAGTCTGTCCCTCTTTAGACCAGAAGCTGTCCTTGGGGATTTATCTTTCATTCCTCTTTTATAGCAATAGGCAAGCCAATCTATCCAAGCACATTAAAAGCCACAGTTTGGGTTACATCTGATCATGTTCCATTTACCACAGCAAATCTCATGATTGAACCACAGATCCAAGGTCTGGGCAGGGAAGGACACTCTGACACAAAAGGGAGGAGGAGGTGTTTGTATGGCACAGCCTGTCTTCCATATCCATGGGATCTGCAGCCAACAGATTCATTCAACTGCAAATTTCAATATAAAGGACTTGAGCGTACGCGGATGTTGGTGTCTATGGGGTCCTGGAACCAATCTTCACAGATACCTAGGGATGCCTCTACTGAAATTTATCATGGCAGCCTTATTTAACACTCCCTTTAGTGTTCAATGACTACTGGTAATAAAATGATTTAATTATAATAATTATGAATCAATAATTATTATAAGTACTTATAATAATAATTTCTTTTTTGAGGTAATTTTAATGTATATTGACAAGATTTTTTGCTTGACAAAACTTTAGTCAGGTTCCTGAGCCCTCTTCTCAACAAAGCACATCTGTGCACCTCCTTGTGAAATCAAGTTTTATCAAGTAGTCTACTATGTCAGTTTAGCCATGAACTCCATCCTCCATATCTGATCTCAATATCTGTTGCTCTGTTCCTCACCCTTCACCATCCCCCAGGTAATGTCTGATCACCCTAGCCTGTCTTCAGCAAAAATCATGTTAGGTTGGGTTAGTCAAAATCTACCTGATCCCTGATGTCTCCTCTAAATAATTTTCTATGCTCTGCTCCTTGGCTATAAATTCTCACTTGCTCATGCCATATTCAGAGTTAAGCCCAATCTCTCTCTCTTACTGCAAAATCTTATTGTTGTGGTCCCTATTTTTATCACAATAGCCTTGAATAAAGTTTGCCTTATTGTGCTTTATCAAGTATCATGGAATAATTTTTTCTTTAACACTATCTGGGTAGCACTATTATGTAATTTGCATGTATTAAATTATTCAGTATAAGTTACTTTTCTTCAGACATGTCCTTTGAGTCCTCTTGTGTTTTGTTCATTCTTTTCCATTTGCTTACTATGTTTTGTTTCATTTGCTTAGTATAGATTTTTCCCATTTTCTTTCCTTTGAAAACTTACCAGTATTTTATGATCTGTCAGAATTGCCACCCTCTCCATGAAGTTTATCTTGATTTAACTAATGTGATCTACTCACATTGAACCTCCAGAGCACTTTAAGAAAAAGTCATTCATGGTTTTTTAATCCTCCTTCATCTTAAATAATTTACCTTCCTTTTCCCACTCTAAGAATAAAGCTCATTGAGGACAGTACACCTGTACTGTTCTTCTGTGACTCTCTTATTAGACCTTAGTAATGATACATGCTAGGTACTATCTATTGTTGTCTACTGAGGTCAGTTACAGGCAAGATGCTGTGAGAAGTCCCAAGCTCCTTTCCACATCAGCCTCATTGATTTCTGTGTGACTTTGAAAAAGTCACATAACTTCTCAGTGCCTCATTTGTTCCAGCTGTAAAAATCAGGAAAACTGTGCTTATCATTGGCTGTCTAATGATTTAGAAGCATTATTAAGGACTAATGAGATAGAATAAAGAGAATAAAGCTCTCTGAGTCTTCTAAGTAAAGGTATGATAAAGGAACAAATGAGCTATTATTATCTATTAGTAGTACCTTGCATAAAATTCTCCCCAACTCTGAAAATAAATTACATAATTTTGGAAGAACAATTAACTCTTTCGGTCAATTAGGCAATGAATTAGTACATTAAATTTAATAATAAGATTTTATATATTCCATTTACAAAGTGCTTTCACAAATACATTATCTAATTTCACCTTCAAAAAAATCTTATGGACTGAGGAGGGCTAGTATTGTTATCTGAAATCTACATATGAGAAATCTGAGGCACAGGAAGATTAAGAGGCTTTTGCAAACTTGAACAACTTGTAAATGAAAAACTACAGTACTTGAACCCATTATTTTGACTGTAAGGTCAGATTCAATTCCACTTCATCACACAAGAGTAAATATAATTGTTATTTAAAATATAATTATTAGTGCACTACGTAAAAAAGGTCCTGCATCAATAATCCCAGAAACACACACAAAAAAAATCTACAAATGTTGATTTTTTTCAAAGGTCAAATTTGAAAACGTAGCATGGATGAATTCATACAATGTTGGTGGTAAGTTAAAATAGCATAACCCATTTTAAAATATATTAATTCATTCAACAAATATTTATTATCTTGCTATGAGATGCCAGGTATGCTGAGGATAATGTGGTTCCTGTGTCTTACAGCTTACATCTGAATGGAGGGAAAGAGATTGTAAACATGCAACAAATAAGTATATGTTTTCAGATAATGAAAAACGATGTTGGAATACAGAATTATAAATGCACGTATTACATTAGAGAAGCATCCTGAGGTTATATCTGAGCTCACATCTGAACAATGAGAAGCTGCTAGGGGAAGATCCAAATGAATAGCATTGGAAGCTGAAGGGATGCAAAGGCCCATGTACAAGAAATAATATGGATTGCTAAAGGGTCAGTGTGACAGTTCAGAGTGGGAAAACTAACTAAAGTCCACCGTTATCTCTTAAGAAAAAATATGTAATTCTATTAATCTGAACATACACTAACAAAGAATAACAAATCCCAAAGACATTTTTGTATCTTCCTTACTCATACAATATATAGTAAAATGTAGAAAATTAGGAAAATTAGTCATTCCCAATATCAATAAAATTAGCATTAAATTATTATTAAAGGTACCAAATGAACTATTCATAGTTTTCAATACCAACAAGAAACATTAATATCAAGAATTGTAACATGTTTGGCAAGAAAGAAAAATTTCTGTTTTCTATTTCAATGGCTATGACAGTATTGCAAATTTAAAAAAAAATCAGTCTCACTATAAAAACAAAAAAGGAGAATGCATGTATCTTTTTCTAGTCTAAAAAAATTAAAACATTTTAAACTGTAATTTTATTTTTCTCTACTTTCTTACTTTAATTATACAACTAGACTTAAATTTATGCACAAAGAAAATCTAGACAATTTTTATTTAATATTATCTCTAAATTGACTAATCAATTCATCACAGATTCTATCAAAATTTTATTAGGCTTTTTTGAGAAGCTGGTTCTAATTTTATATGAGAATACAAAGGCCTGAGAATAGCCTGAACAATCTGAAAAGAACAAAGTTGAAGGATTTATACTTCTTGATTTCAAGACAAACTGTATAGCTATAGTAATGAAGACAGTGTGCTATTGACATAAAGACACACTAATAGATCAAGGAACAAAAATAAGTGTACAGAAATAGACCCACGCATGTAGAACAAAACGATCTTCAACCAAGGTGTGAAGTTAATTCGATGAAGAAAGAGAAATCTTCATTTACTTTCTTCTTTTCCTATTTTTTCCAAACAAATATTACTGTAACAACTAAATATTTAATTTGGAAAAAATGAATATTAATCTCTATCCCATTTCTTATACAAAAATTAATTTGAGATGAATCATAGACCTAAATTTTAAAACTATCATCATAATGAACAAAACAAAACCTATTCTTGGAAAACTTAAGATAAAAAAACATTTTGACAGGACACATAAAGCACTAATTATAAATGATAAAAATTGATTAGCTGGCCTTCATTAAAATGAAATATTTATGCTATCTAAAAAATCACTGTTAATAAAATGGTATATAAGTTACAGAATGAAAGAAAAATATTAGCAAAACATATGTCTGACAAAGGAATGATATCAGGACATATAAAAAATTTCTGCAAATCAATAAGAAGAAGACAACTCAATAAATAATATTTTAAAGAGTTAGACACTGCACAAAAGAAGATATACAATAAAAATCCAAAAAGGTAATCAAAGTTCTCAGTTATAAAGAAAATAAAAATTAAAACTATAATAGAAACACTACTATGTACATACTGAAGTATATAGAAAGACCAACACCAAATGTCAGTGAGAATATCAAGTTTTTATATTTTGCTGGTTGCTTCTTTGATGAACTGTTTTGAACTTCTATGTAAAATTATTAACCAAGAAAAGAAAAATCATATTTTCACTAAAAAGTATATAACGAAGTTCATAGAAGTCTTTTTTTGTAATAGGCATAAACGGGAGACAACCCTAATATCCATTAACGGAAGAATAAATAAATTGTGAAATACTTCTATAGTTCTTGTGAACTACGCATACACAAAATGACTTGGATAAATTACAAAATATCATGTTAAGCAAAATAAACCAGACACACACACCAACAAAATATATACTGTATGATTTCATTGTGAAAAATCAAGAAGAGACAAAATCAATGTATGGTGATACAAATAAAAAATAAAGGTTAAGGAGGATGACTAGAAAGGAGCTTTAGTGAGATATTATTCTATATTTTATTTTTGGTGGTGGTAACATGAATGTATTTAACTAAGAAATCACAAAAATCTATGTATGTTCTGTACATTTTTTAGTATGATAATTGCATTTCGGTAAAGTAAATTAATTTTGATTAGACTAGATGATACTTCCTTTCAATATCCCAATAAAGACACACTATATCTTTTGGTTTTTCAGTGGGATCCATTGAGGGTGGAGAAGAGACAACTCAGGTGGATCAATGAGTCTGTAGAGTGGAGCCAAACCAGATAAGCATTTGCTTATAAAAATTGTATCAGAGGCCGGGCGCGGTGGCTCAAGCCTGTAATCCCAGCACTTTGGGAGGCCGAGATGGGCGGATCACGAGGTCAGGAGATCGAGACCATCCTGGCTAACACGGTGAAACCCCGTCTCTACTAAAAAATACAAAAAACTAGCCGGGCGAGGTGGCGAGTGCCTGTAGTCCCAGCTACTCGGGAGGCTGAGGCAGGAGAATGGCGTAAACCCGGGAGGCAGAGCTTGCAGTGAGCTGAGATCTGGCCACTGCACTCCAGCCTGGGCGACAGAGCAAGACTTCGTCTCAAAAAAAAAAAAAAAAAAAAAAAAAAAAAAATGTATCAGAAAGGGTTTGGGATTGATTATAAAGGTTGAAGATTGACTCTGATTCAACAGTTAAAAGACTTTCCTTTTTCATACAAAGTTGTCCATAAACAGTTAATCAGTTTATACAGCACTCCTCAGAAATGAAAATAATCTGTTTTTTATGTTGGCGGAGAAGCTGGAATTCCTGAATCAATTGCCACTGCTTTTGCCAGCTTAAGACATGTTTAAGGGACTTCCAAGGATTACTGTGATCCTACAAAATTTTCACAGTATACATGGACTCTAAACCCACCCTCAGAATGTTTCCATTGAAGTAAAATTGAATGCTTCAACAAACTCTATACTGTACATGGAATAAAACAATAGTGGTTCAAAAGAGTAACTTTCCATCCATTTTGTGTGCCTCCATTCCTCTTCTTTAGATATATTGACATAAAAACTTGTTGATCTTTAATTAGTTAACTAGTTAATTATTCAGTTGGTTGAAATGACAACATTAATATTTGACTTCCCAGTCTGGGATCAGCCCCAGACAAGATTTCTCCAGTATGTTAACTAGCTAGAAATGCGGTCTTGAGGAAAACTGTGTGGATGGGGGTATCTATTGATATGGCTTCCTAGGTTTGAAATCACCACTTGGCCATACTCCCATTCCCAAGGTATCTATTTTGTCTTCACATTCTCTTTAATCTCCCATTGGATACGGATTTACCCCTCCACGCTTGACTCAGTAGTCTACATACACATATTCTGTTTTCTTTCCTCTTATTTAACAGAAAAAAATGACAAGTTCTATGTAGAACAGATCTTCTCAAACTTCTCAAACTTTAACATACAGTAAATACCTGGGATCTTGTCAAATTCAGTAGTTCAAGGGTGATTCTGCATTTCTAATGAGTTTCCAGATGCTGTGCAGGCTGATGGTTCTTGGCCCACATTTTGAGTAGAAAGGTGGTAGATTTGCACTATCACAATCTCTCACTTGCGTATCACTATGCATCTGTGCTTATCCTTTACCTGCTTCCCTCTGACCCCCGAAGAGCCATCTCAGTTTGTTGTAGCATTTTACATGCTGCTCTCTCCAAGGAGACTGTGTTTTCTGTATGTTGATATCTCCAATGCCTAGAGCATATCAGGAGCTCAAAAACTGTTTATGTTAATCCAAAAACAAAATAATAAATAAAATAATTTTGTAGAATTCTGCCCATACCTAGGACAATTATAAACACACTCACACACATACACAGGCACACATGCAGATACCACTTTGGGACAGACAAATTCAGCAATTTTAGAAAGCTAAATAAAAGCCAGCAATTATCAGAAAGGACCACTCCTGTATTATAAAATCACCACTTGTGCTTGTATTTTATTCCTTAAACTTGATAAAGAAGCTTTATCACAGAATAGAAGAGCCTAGCAATGGTTATAATAGACAACTGTGGTAAAAGTTGGGGAGTGGGAGGGATAAGCACCTGAGTCCCAAAGCCAGCACTTTCCTTCTACTTTCTTTGAGTTGATGCTGGCAGAGTATTTTATTCATTTTTATTGCAGTGGATACTTCCACTGTCTATGAAAATAGCTGAATCTGGGAATTTGTTACCTTTCCTGCTTTGATATGTTACGTTAAAAAAATCATTTCTTTGCCTCAGAGGAGAATAAAGAAAGAGCAGCTTCTACACATTTACTTTTCACACCACAAAGATGTTCTTTCTCTCTTGCAGAATGGTTAGGAGACGAAAAATTACATCCACTAGTTCCCAGACCAAAGATTGGTGTACGTTTTTAAACTTCGTAAATCCACATTTTGTATTTTTGGAAAGAATTTTTGTGCCTGTATTTTTAGAAATGCTGAATAGTCTAATATGAAAATATAACACACATTGCTATAAAAGAATCATTTTTTGCTCACATAAATTTGGAATTTTTGAATTGTCCACATGAATATTTTTGGAAGTTATTTAAATAGTCAGTCTCATAATATAGCTCTTTATAAATTATGTGAATTGAGAGTTGGACGAGGACATAAAGACAGTCTGATATAGTTTGGCTATGGCCCCACCCAAATCTCATCTTGAATTGTACTTCCCATAATCCCCACATGTCGTGGGAGGGGCCTGGTGAGGGGTGATTGGAACATGGGGGCGGTTCCCCCATGCTGTTCTCATAATGGTGAATGAGTTCTCAGGAGATATGATGGTTTCAAAAGCATCTGGCATTTCCCCTGCTGGCACTTCTCCTTCCTGCTGCCTTGTGAAGAAGGTGCTTGCTTCCCACTTTGCCTTCCATCATGATTGTGAATTTCCTGAGGCCTCCCAGGCATGCTGAACTGTGAGTCAATTACGCCTCCTTTCTTTAAAAATTACCTAGTCTCAGGTATGTCTTTATTAGCAGCATGAGAATAGAGTAATACATAGTTTTAATCAAAGCTATCATTTTACTTAAAGATGAGGAACTGATGTCTAAAAGTTGAAGCAACCTATAGAAAATCCCTGAACATAGCTACTACGAGATCACTGAAATTCTGTATAGACAAATTAACTGAATTAATCCATTTATGGCTACTCATATGATCTTTTTCATTGCCTCTGTGACACACTCCTCATATGCTATCTGAACATAGAAATTCTCCATGCCTTTTATTTCTTAATTGATATGACCAAGAAGATATGCATATCCAAACCTTGCTTAAATGCTTTGTTAAAAAAAATTTTGATGTAATGCTAACAAAAGGGTTGAATTCATCCTCTTTGAAGACAGATTCCAGGTGTTACTCATTTTGCATCTGAGTGTAAATGATCATTTTACACCACATTATGACCAATTTATCTTTTCCCAAATGTTTGGAACCATACGTGCACAAAATAAATCATTACTGTAACTTTGAATCAAGCACATACAATACACCCAGGCTGTGAACATCTTTCCTCTTCCCTGTGTTCATTCTTGGTACTTTCCTTGAGAAGAATCCTTGGACTTGCTTTTAAGGTTTTGGGCCCCAACACTCTTTTCTGAGGTCCTACACTGGGAGATTTTGGAGATTGTATTATACTTTTTAAATGAACGCAGATCATGAGGAAAAAAATAATGTGGTGCCTCAAGTTCATTTCAAAAGAGTATATATAACCTATGTTTGTAGAGATCTCAAAGACTTTCCTCTCCCAAAATACTGAGTGTGGTAGAGTGGCTTCTTGTATTCTTTCACACTCCCCATGGAGGTTACCAAAGTGGCACTGAGGAATATTTTAAATTTATTAAGAAAACAGAATGTCACATGTCAGGCACTGCATGAACTACTAGCTTGAGGTAGCTCAAAGTTTGAACATTAGATCATGCTACATTTCTTTCAATTATGCCATATATTTAAGAAACTTAGTTTTTGGTAGTTGCTGTGTTGGAAAGCCAGCACTGCATGAAACTCAATATGGAAGAGGAAATGTGGAAGAGGAAATCGATCAATCTGATTACAAGTTTCAAAAAATTGTACGGCACTCAACTTATAAGTAGCTGTGGTTAAGAATGGAATAAAAATGTTTTTTAAATTTATAAGAATTACTTTAATATACAGCTACTAAGTTGTAATATAAATACCTATTAGTTGTTTTTGCCTATTTCATAAATGGAACCATTAGATTTTTTTTTTACACTTGAGGTGTCATGAAAAAAAAAATTACTGAGTCACGAACTGTACAAAAGCAAAAGAATAGTATTAATTGAGTTTTGCTGTGTGAAAACCAACACTAAATATCACCAACTCACATAGAAATAAATATAAATTTTGTTTAAATACAGACCCTTAGATTGGCTGAGATTTGGGTGATTTCCACAAGTTTAGCGGGGCTTGGCTCTGCTCTACTGTGTCTCAGGCTGAAGGGGGAACCATGATCTGAGAAATGGGCTTTACATGAATCAGGGAGCACATGAGGCAAACCGAATCACACAAATATATTGTACATACTTTGCTCAAGTCATGTTTTGACCAGATCACCTGGCTCAAGGTCAGCACTGATGGGATGAGAAAGTACACCCAGTCTAGAAGCAGAAGCAATGCAAAGACATGCCAAAGGAGTGGATAACTGGGAGAAATGATCCAATACACCACTGTTATAATGCTCATTTTTCATGGATCCATATTGTGCCGCCCATTAGACACAGCTCTATCACATCTTGAGACATTTTTGACCGTCTCAGACTTTATGGCACCAAGCTGGCTGCCTTGGTTTTGAAATGTCGAAGTTGCCTGACTTTTTACATCAAATGAGGGGAGGCGAAAGAGTCATAAATTTTAATTAAAAGCCATAAAAGCCATGGAAAAGAAAGATACGGGGGTGTCTTTATCTCTAAGTAATGCTGAATAATTTTGAAATAAATGCTACTTAAATGGAAGAAAGAGAAGAGTAAAAACTATTCATATGTTTGAACATTATGTTGTTAAGTCTTCAAGCAGTATCTAATTGTTGGTCATAAATGGAGGATAAATTCTAACTTTTCCTGTTTGTTTACATAATTTGCTTCATTCTTTTATTATTAAGCACCTGTGCTAATACAAGTTAACTTCATGTTAACATTTGTATAAAGCCTGTTTATCATCCTACTTGAATCCTCTTATTTTTCCAACCTGAAATGTCCTCCAGTTTGCTGGGTGAACTTATCAACCTTCTAAAATGCACTTCAATGTTCTCCACTAGGAAACATTTTCTTATATACTAACACACATACATACACATACACATAGACATACACACAACCAGAGACACACTCATGTGTGCTCACAACCTCCATCCTCCTCCCCCATTACCCTCTATTCTAGGCAAGCAGAGGGGTTCATACTCCTATGTCCAAACATAGTCTCATGTCTATCCTTTTCATCTCATTGTTTTACTTATCTCACTATATTGCAACTTACTTGCGTCTATATCCCCACAGACTGTTTATTTCTTGAAGTAAAGGGTTGCATTGTAATCACCTTTATATCACAAAAATCTAAAATGAAGCATAACACCTCTTTATTAAGTTAAAACTTCTCTGAGCTTTACCACTGACCTCACAGTGTTGTTATGGAGATTAAATAAGATAATGGACTTGAAAATGCCTATTTGACAGGATGAATATGAATATGCAGACTTTATATAGCTTAGGAGGTTATGGCACCCACACGTTTTCATTATCTAGTTTGATACTTGGAATCACGCATTGCATAGAAAGGAAAAGAAGTGCTATAATCTCCCCTTTTTGCAGGTAAAGAAACTGAGCCTCATCAAAGTTGGAACAAGAACTAGGCTTTCCTGAGATAGTCTAACTTACTTAGATGCTGGGATTTGACTTAAATTGCTGACTGAGTGCCCAGGTTATCTCCTTGCCACACCACATGAAAGTATCCATGAGAAGTAAAAGATCACAATGAATAAAGGCTGGTTTTTAATTACTTTGGAAATAAGGATTTTCTGGACCAGCATTATATACTTTTCAAAAACCAGCTTTACTAAAATGCTACTTAACTTCTGTGTAATTTCCAGTGCTAGACAAAGTCAGAGAGAAAAGAGCTTTTAACTAAAGTTTTGGTTTTTCAGACAATAGGGAGAGAAGGAAACAGAAATTGTTCTCTGTACCTCCTGCTGGTCACTCCACTTCCCCACATCCTCAATTTCTTAAATCTCTCCAAGAAGAAAGCTAAACATCTTGGTAGACTATTGCCATGGAAATCTGCTGAATTTCTTTTCATGTACACTGTCCAATACTGTTTTTATTCATTAGAGCTGATCTACACCAGTGTTCTTCCCAGCAATCTATACATTTTGACTAAACAGATAAAAGAGTGGGAAAATGATTGCTTTTATCTCTAACCCAAAAAACAATCCTTTAGTATTAAAGTCCAAAGAATCTGCACAGATGGCTTTGTCACCCAAAGTGAAAACGATCCCTTATTGCCAAATGGCATAGACCGCTTCTGAGTTAATGATGCATTTTGGTTTTTAATACTCTAGTGACTGAAAGAACTGTAACAAATCTCCATGACTTGAATTTCAGGGCATGGACCTGTTAATCGATGACTTGGAAAAGTCACCTTCAAGGTTGTCAAAGTGCTACACTATGCTTTATTTCTACTGGTACAGAAAGCCAGCTCTTTTCTTGCTTAAGATTATGCTGCCAGTATATTTTAAAGTCTATCAAAACCTAAAGAACATCCTGGCATCATTTTCATGAGGATTATTAGTCAAATCCCATTAGATTCCAGTACAGAATACCCAACTTTTAAAATTAAACATGCAGAAAAATGAGTATATTGTAAATATTGTAGGACATTTCTGGTCAATTACATTTTTCTTGTCTGGTTGCTGTCATGTTTTGGTTTGAAAATTTCAAATATAGCAGAAAGTATTTGAGTCAATGAGCATTTGAGAAATGTCCAGAATTCTAATTATACAAATTTTCCCTTGTCATTTGTAGTCCTTGTGGGAGGAGTATGTGCTATGAGATAGCAGCAGTCCTAGATGTCATTGGGAGTTCAGGGACCTTCTTTTTTCTCTTCTTAATTTGCACTAGTATTTGCAGTGGGCTATGCACACTATGAGTTGACGTACAAGTGTTTCAAGTCTGTTTGAAGCATAACGTAGTTGGTGTATTAGTCAGGGTTCTCTAGAGGCACACAACTAAGAGGATGTATTTGTATAGAGAGGGGAGTTTATTAAGTATTAACTAACACAATCACAAGGTCCCACAATAGGCTGTCCGCAAGCTTGAGGAGAAAAGAGAGCCAGTCCGAGTTTCAAAACTGAAGAACTTGGAGTCTGATGTTTGAGGTCAGGAAGTATCCAGCACAGGAGAAAGATGTAGGCTGGAAGGCTAGGTCAGTCTCACTTTTTCATGTTTTTCTGCCTGTTTTATATTTGCTAGCAGTTGATTAGATGGTGCCCAGCAGATTAAGGGTGGGTCTGCCTTCCCCAGCCCACTGACTCAAATGTTAATCTCCTTTGGCAACACCTTCACAGACACACCCAGGATCAATACTTTGCATCCTTCAGTTCAATCAAGTTGACACTCAGTATTAACCATCACAAGTCTACCTCTTGTCAACTTGAACCCATACACATCTCCTGAGATCAGGCCTAATCTTCAAATAAAGACAATAATAAGGTCAAAATTACACCTAACATAATACAACTATCCTTTGTACAATCAGAAATGCACCAATCCCCAACACAAATACTCTTACATAAAGTGAACAATACTTAAATGCTGATATGAAGTCAATAAATTTTGTGTCACATGATAAAGGGAAAGGAAATAAAACGAAGATATGTTCTTAGTGCAAGTGCATACATGCACAAATATGTTCTTAACAAAAAAGGAGGAAATACTCATGACAGGTACAGTTTCCATTTCTGCAGCTGGTCACGTGGTCATAGCTGGTATTGTCTTTTTCTCCATTCTTGCCCATAAAGCCCACCACAAGCAATTTACCTTCAGCTGGCAAGGCCAGCAATATACCTTTACGGTCCTACTTCATGGGTATATCAACTCTCTGGCTTTGTGTCACTTGAAGAGAACTTGATTGCTTTTTGCTTCTGCAAATATCACACTGGTCCATTATGTTAATGGCATTATGCTGATTGAATCCAGTGAGTGAGAAATAGCAAAGACACTGGACTTACTGGTGAGGCATTTGCGCATGCCAGAGGATCAGAAATAAATCTTACTGAAGTTAAGGGACCTTCTACCTCAGTAAAATTTCTAGGGGTCCAGTGGTGTGGGACCTGTCAAGATATTCTTTCTAAGGTGAAGGATAAGTTGCTGCATTTGGCCCCTCCTATAACCAATAAAGAAGCACAATGACTAGTGGGCCTATTTGGATTCTGGAGGCAACACATTCCTCATTTAGGTGTGTTATTCTGGCCCATTTATCAAGTGATCTGAAAGGCTGCCAGTTTTGAGTGGGGTCCAGAACAGGTGAAGGCTCTGTAAGAGGTCAAGGCTGCTGTGCCAACTGCTCTGCCACTTGGGCCATATGACCCAGTAGATCCAATGGTGCTTGAGGTGTCAGTGGCAGATAGGGATGCAGTTTGGAGCCTTTGGAAGGCTCCCACAGGTGAATCACAGCAGAGATCTGTAGGATTTTGGAGCAAGGCCCTGCTGTCTTGTGCAGATAACTACTCTCCTTTTGAGAGGTAGCACTTGGCCTATTATTGGGCTTTGGTGGAAACTAAACGTTTGACTAGGGTCCATCAAGTAACCATGCGACCTGAACTGCCTATCATGAACTGGATGCTTTCTGACCCATCCAGCCATAAAATGGGTCATGGAAAGCAGCATTCCATCATCAAATGAAAGTGGTAGATATGCGTTTTGGACTCAAACAGGTCCTGCAGGCACAAGTAAGTTACATGAGGAAGTGACTCAAATGCCCATGGTCTCCTGCAACCCTGCTTCCTATCCCCCAGCCTGCACTGATGGCCTCATGGGGAGTTCCCTATGATCAGTTGACAGAGGAAGAGAAGACTGGGGCATGTTTCACAGATGATTCTGCATCATATGCAGATACCACACCAAAGTGGACAGCTGAAGCACTACAACCTTTTTCTAGGACTTCCCTGAAGGACAGTCGTGAAGGGAAATCTTCCCAGTGGGCAGAACTTCAAGCAGTGCACCTGGTTGTGCACTTTTCATGGAAGGAGAAATGGCCAGCTGTGCGATAATATACTGATGCATGGGCTGTAGCCAATGGTTTGGCTGGATGATCAGGGACTTGTAAGAGGCATGATTGGACAATTGGTGACAAAGAAATTTGGAGAAGAGGTATGTGGATGGGCCTCTCTGAGTAGTCAAAACCTGTGAAGATATTTGTATCCCAGGTGAGTACTCACCAATAGGTGACCTGAGCAGACGAGAATTTTAATAATCAAGTGGATAGAATGACTTGCTTCGTGGACACCATTCAGCCTCTTTCCACAGACACCCTTGTCATAGCCCAGCAGGTCCATGAACAAAGTGGCCATTGTGGCAGGGATGGAGGTTATGCATGGGCTCAGCAACATGCACTTCCATACACCAAGGATGGCCTGGCTACAGCCACTGCTGAGTGCCCAATTTGCCAGCAGCAGAGACCAACACTGAGCCCTCAATATGGCACCATTCCTTGGGGTAATCAACCAGCTACCTGGTGACATGATTATATTGGACCTCTTCCATCATGGAAAGGGTAAAGGTTTGTTCTCAATGGAATAGACGCTTACTTTGTATATGGGTTTGCCTATCCTGCACACCATGCTTCTGCCAAGACTACCACCACTGGACTCACAGAATGCCTTATCCACAGTCATGGTACTACACACAGCATTGCCTCTGACTAAGGCACACATTTTATGGCTAAAGAAGTACAGCAGTGGGCTCATGCTCATGGAATTCACTGTCTTACCATGTTCCCCATCATCCCAAAGCAGCTGGATTGATGGAATGGTGGGGTGGTCTTTTGAAGTCACAATCAAAATGCCAACTAGGTGATGATACTTTGCAGGGTTGGGGCAAAGTTATCCAGAAGGCCATGTATTCTCTGTATCAAGCGTTCAATATATGGTACTCTTTCTCCCATAGCCAGGATTCACAGGTTTAGGAATCAAGGGGTGGAAGTGGAAGTGGCACCACTCACCATTACCCCTAGTGATCCATTAATAAAATTTTTGCTTCCTGTTCCCACAACATTACATTCTGCTGGCCTAGAGGTCTTAGTTCCAGAGGTAGGAATGCTGCCAACGAGAGACACGTTAATGATTCCAATTAACTGGAAGTTAAGATTGCCACCTGGACTTTGAGCTCCTACCTTTAAGTCAACATGCTAAGAAGGGAGTTGTAGTGTTGGCTGGGGTGACCTGGACTATCAAGATAAAATCAGTCTACTACTCCGTAACAGAAGTAAGGAAGAGTGTGCATGGAATACAGGAGATCTATTAGGGCATCATGGTAATAACCACTCCCTGTGATTAAGGTCAATGGGAAACTACAACAGCCCAATCCAGGCAGGGCTACAAATGGTCCAGATCCCTCAGGAATGAAGGTTTGGGTTACTCCACCAGGAAAAAAAATCATGACCCGCTGGGGTGTTTGCTGAAGGCAAAGGGAATACAGAATAGGTAGTAGAAGAAGGTAGTCGTCAATACCAGCTACAACCACATGACCAGCTGCAGAAATGGGAACTGTACCTATCATTAGTATTTCCTCCTAGACTGTAGTCTAGTTATAGGTCTAAAAGCAACAGGGGTACTGGGGATGGTTCCTGACGAGAATCAACATCATTTTGCCTGGCAACTGCCTCAGGGGAGGCCATCACTGTTGCCTCAGGCAGGGCAGGGTTTATCTCCTCAGACAAAGGTGGAAAGGCTGATAGCAGCATAGGTTGGAGAGGGGATGTTACCACTATTGGGGTTGGGGAAGCTTTTCCTTCTGGACAAAAAGGTTCATCAGAGTTTACAAACTTAGTGTCCCCAGCTTCATCAGGGTCCTCCTACACATCCCCATTTTAAGTTGCAGGGTGTCATTAATCTTTTCCAATCAATGCCTTTACTTTAACAGTAGACACCTGGCGACACTGTGCATACACCTTTCATTGCAGGTCAGCCACTCATATGATAAAGAGTTTTTGTCTGTTTTCCCACAATTTCAGCTCTTTCTCTACAGGAGACAAGACTCACTCAGGGAAATCTTAGCAGATTTGAGGGTCAGTATCTACTTTTGAAGCCGGGAGACAGAATCCCTGAGTTTATCATTTTCTTTAATCACTTTGTCCACTGAACTTAGGAGCAACCAACCAACTTCATTGCATTCCTCAGTTCTCCACATATGGTCAAAGGTATTATGTATAGAATCACTCAACTCCTTCCCTCCCACGAGTGGTGAATCAGGAGTGTCAAATGCATTTATTTTGCATAACTCTCTAAACAGTTCGTGCCAAGCACTGTTAGTGTTCTCCATACTATTAGAAACAGAATCCTTAGCAGTTTTGGGTCTAATTGTATTAAGCAGCCAACTCCAGAAACCCCAAAACCAATGAAAGAACTCCATCGTTAATACTGTTGCTCTAGAACCACTCCTGGTACCAAAATCTGTATTAGTCAGGGTTTTCTAGAGGTACAGAATAATAGGATATATATATGAGTTTGTTAACTTACAGGATCACAGGGTCCCACAATAGGCTGTCTGCAAGCTTGAGGAGCAAGGAGAGTCAGTCTGAGTCTCAAAACTGAAGAACTTGGGGTCCGATGTTCTAGGGCAGGAAGCATCCAGCATGGGAGAAAGATGTAAGCTGGGAGGCTAGGTCAGTCTTGCTTTTTCACGTTTCTCTGCCTGCTTTATACTCACTGGCAGTTCATTAGATGGCACTCAGCAGATTAAGGGTGTTTCTGCCTTCCTCAGTCCACTGACTCAAATGTTAATCTCCTTTAGCAACACCCTCACAGACACACCCAGGATCAACAATTTGCATCCTCCAATCAAATCAAGTTGATACTCAGTATTAACAGTCACAGTTGGGTAGTGATAGAAACCCAGAAGAGACATAGAAAAAGTCTCATGTGTTCTGATTACCATCACTCTCCTATTTACAATTCTCTAAAACACCCTTCACTGGTGGTGGGTAGGGAGGGGATTCCTTGTTTCTTTTCTATAAAATCTACCCTTCTCTTTCCTCCTTTTTGCTGTGGGTACTTCAACTCATATCCCAAAATTCAGCTCAAATATTAACTTTCTTTTAAGGTTTATTTTTATTTTTTTCCAATCCATGTGGTTATTCTTTTCCTCTTTGATTGTATAGTTCCTGACCACAACTCTGCTGTAGCATCTATCACCTAATATTGCATTTATTTACGATTTTTTTCTTTATTTCATCAAACTTGGTTTCTTCAGGGTAAGAAATGTCTAATTTATGGCTGGCTCCATTTTTTAATATAGTACATGGAACAGAGCAGCCATGCAAACATTTATTGTATAAATGAATAAGTGTATTTTGGCAGGGAAGAGCGATTAGTCATGATGGACACATTCTGACTATGTTTGAACCACTGTTGAATTATCTTCATCACCTCTACAAAGACAGAAGAATTATTTTTAGTATCTCCAACATCTTTTTAAAAAATTGTAGGGAACTTCCAGCCTTAACTGATTTACTAGCCAAAGCAGATTGAACCTGTACAGGTCACAGCTTCTGAGGGATTTTTAATAGCTAGTTAAATGCAAAAAGAGCACACAGGCCCCAAGGCTGTTTGCAGACAGATATATTTCATAAAGTCAATCCTCTTCTAAGGGGATGGCAAAGCTTAAATTACAAAACTCAAAGTATTTGTCTGCTTTTTAGTAGTGCTATTATAGTAGACAGACCTCGGAGGTATATGGATTTATTCCAAAGGTTAGCTTAGTTGCTTACACAGATTTAACTGATTGTAGCTGCAGTATGTTTTATCATGACCACCATCCAGTAGTGAGATCTCTAAGGCCAAGCAGCAAGGTCTCCTCATCACATTACCTCTCTGCATACCCACTTGGCTAGACTGAACAGGGAATCGTAGGAGTCTGATGAAAAAGTAATGACACGGCCTGCAGGCACAAGATATAAACAAGAAATTCAGAAGAAAACATTGGACCAACAAGACCAAGGAGAAATGTTCAACATAAATATTCACACTTGAAACTTAAAACAATAACGACAGCAATAATATGCCATCTTCTTCCATCAAAAATGTCATTATTTAAGGGAATATAGTGTCAACTGAATCCTGGCATACACTGTGTATCTTATGAGAATAAATTTTAAGACATATGGCAAGAGACTTACACGTTTGCATAACCTTTGATTCCATAAGTTCACTTCCCAGAATCTAGCCTAAGGAAATAATCAGAGATGAGCACACAGACTTATTCATGAGGGTGTTTGTTTAATGTCATTATAACAATAAAAATACAAATATGCCACATGCTCAACATGAAGAATTGCATACATAATGATCGCTCACATAAGTAGTTTTATCAGATTAACGATAGGAAACTATAAAGACAACACCTAAACCAAAATCAAAACTTATGAGCATTATATGCAGTAGGTATTTACATGTTTACATCTCACAAACATACTTGTGGCTAAAAAGTCTTGGGATGAGATTTAACATTTTCCTGCTTTTCCAAAAAAAAACAAAAACAAAAAAAAACCTTTAATTCACCAGAAATTTATTGATACATGGATATTTAACTAAAGATGCATTAAAATGTGTGTGTGTTGCTAGCGGGGTAATGGGTACACACAGAAAATATAATTGTCCTCTGAAATTCTCCATTGTTCACCCTGATCTACCTTCTGATCATCAAAGAACCTTTTGTCTACCTTGTTCCCTTGCACCATTACAGGCACTGAGTCTGTCCTGGCTCTTGTCCTACAAATCCTACAATGTGAGGTATGATAACTCTCACTCAGCCACTTGTGGCTACCATGCACTTGAAATGAGGCCGTTGAATAAAACAAATATGCTCCATGTTCAACATGAAGAACCACCTCAATAAATCATAGCTCACATAAATACTGTTATCAAATTAACTGCATGAGTCAGGCACAGTGGCTCACGCCTGTAATCCCAGCACTTTGGGAGGCCGAGGCGGGCAGATCACAAGGTCAGGAGATCGAGACCATCCTGGCTAACACGGTGAAACCCCATCTCTACTAAAAATACAAAAAATTAGCTGGGCTTGGTGGCGGGTGCCTGTGGTCCCAGCTACTCAGGGGCTTGAGGCAGGAAAATGGTGTGAACCTGGGAGGCGGAGGCTGCAGTGAGCTGAGATCGCACCACTGCACTCTAGCCTGGGCGACAGAGAGAGACGCCATCTCTCAAAAAAAAAAAAAAAAAAAAAATTAACTGCAAGAAACTGTAAAGGCAAAAACAAACAAAACCAAAATTTAGGGTTTAGAATAAAATTGGGACTAAGAAGTGAACTGGTTTCATTTTATTAGATTTTGGATATTTAGTATAAATTAAACAATATAAAATATCCTATTATTTTTATTGCAATTATAATATTGCTGATATATTGGTTTAAATAAATTATGTTACTAAAATTAATGTTATCTGTTTTACTTTTTACTATGGTTACTAGAAAATTTAAAAGTTTATATGTGGCTTGAATTATTTTTCACATGGACAGTAATAGGCTCGATTTTCCTTGTCAATGTCTCAATTTCTCACCTCTTTTCTTATGCAAAGAAATTTTACATCATCAGGTTCACACCAGACACCACTCTCCCATCACTTCATATTGTTTTTAGGAATGCAAGAGATAGCATCAAAATATTCCCCATTCAAAAAAAAAATACAAAATATATAGCACTCAGTATATGTAACTAGTTCTCTTAAGTGTTACACAGATATTAACTCAATAATCTTTATGATAACCCTTGTTTTAGGTCCTTATTATCATCCCCATTTTATAAATCAGGAAGTAGTGGCAGAATAGTTTATAAACTTGCCCATTTGCTAGGACCCACTATCTCAGGAATTAATGAGATAATTTTATATAAGAACAAATTTTCTATGGGACTTAACGTTTGCCTTTCATATTTATGAAAAAAAGACTGATAAAAAATATATCAAAATATTAAAAGCATTAGTGTTATGCTTGATATTAGAGGTAATTTCTGTTTCATTCTTTAAATTATTATGTATTTTAAACTTTCTCAACAGGACCATATTTGTGACTTTAAAATTATGCATAAATCAAAAATGACTTTGAAGTGCTGGTGATGCATTCATCATAAAGGGTTTCTGAAGCTGGCACCAACATTAAACAATTGCTTGCAACCATGTCAGATTGCTGATATCCTGTTATATTTCTCTCATTTACAGGAGGAAAATTAGGAAGTTTAGGAATAAGAGCTCTTCTAATTATACTGATTCTTCCTCCAAGATTGTACAACCACAGCAATGTAGAAAACAATATCAACATCCAGTAACATAAATGTCAGAACCCTAATAGGCCTTAGCTTATTTAAAATAAATTCTTTTTAGTTTTGCTAGGGCTTTTACATTTAAAGAATTTCCTTGTGAAATACAGATTCTGATATATTGAATTTTGCTTCATTTTTCATCATTTTTCAACAATGACACTTAGAACTACTTTAATTCAATAATTATTTACCATGTGCCAACTATGTGCCAGGTCTATGCTAGCTGTTGAGGTTGTACGTGTGAATAAGGCATAGTCCTTGTGTTGTTGTTTTTTTTCCCTCATTTTCTTCCACTGATGAGTCTATTCTTTTATCCTCTTGCTAGTTTCTCCCTACAGAACATCCTTCCTCCTCAAAGTGATCCCTATCCCTTGTCTTCATTCATTTGTTCAGTTGAACCAGCCAAGGAGGAATCATGGGACTTAAGGTTCTTTTAATGTTTTGTGGTTTTTAGTAAGTTTAGAATAAAAATAAATAAATTGGAACTGAGGAGTGACATGGCTTCATATAACCCAAGGAAAATGGTGACGCATGTCTGCCAGAGTGGTGCTTCTCAAGCTGTGGTGAAGAACTAGTTCTATCTCTCTTTCCATCTGTCTGTCCTTCTATCTATCTTTTCAATCTGTCATGAACTTTTATAAAACACAATAAAAGTGAATTACTAGTTGAAATAAAGAATAAGATCATAAAACTGCAAACCTATTTTTATTTCATTCTTAGACTCCACATTAACAAATTGCTATAAAAGTTTCTAAAGGATTACTCCCAAGGTCTGTGCTTACCATGCTACAGACCATTAGCAAACAGATCACAGATTGGCCCTGCTCTGCAGACCAGTTTGAGCAGCACTGTGCCATATCCCTGCATGTCCCTCTGCCTTTAAGACAGTGTATGCAGTGTGTTCTCTTTTCCAGAGCCTTTTTTGCCAAATAGCCTAATATTCATTTTGAAAACATAAGTTGTCCCATTCACAGTAAGACTCAGAATTCACTCATATTGTTAGTTTTGTTTTTCAAATAAGAAAATTTGATTCCAAAGACTGTAAAGTGCCCACCAAGCCTGACATTTATCATTTACCTATCTTACAGCATCCTCAGCCACAGGCTTTCAAGGCTGGAAAGTTACTACTTAGCCAACAAATTGTGGTTATACACACCACATCTCTTTGGCTTCCACATGAAATTCCCTCTAAGAAAATTATTATTCACTAGGCTTTAAGTGTTTGGTGACAGAAGGTGAGTTTTTAAATAACTGATATGTTGGTATTTTATAAGTTTAGAGTATTTCATTATTGGCATTGGTATGTTTTGTAAATCTGTAAAATATTAATAATTTTTGGTAAAAGACAAAAACATCATCAGGCTAAAGGGGAGACGAGGTTTTATTGTTGTTGTTGTTGTTGGGAGTGGTGGTGGCATTGGTGGTGGTGGTTTACAGTAATCCTGAGGATAAGTGAGGGAAATTGAATCTGAGCATCTAAATTCTATTTTGTTTTTCCCTTAGCTTTACATTAAGTGGCTCTACTTTTGTATTTCTCTTCTTTTTCTCTGTCCAACAACCTCCCAACCACAACCCAGAACAAAATATGGAAAGATATAGCACATTCTATACTTAACTATAGCACATTCTATACTAACTTAACTATTATATTAGTTATTAGATAAATTTAAGAAATTCTGTTTAAAATACTGCTGCTCAGTGAGGAGGGCCATCTACAAAGTATATAATGGTGGCTGTGATTTCTTGATTCTTTCCTTCCAACTTCACTTCACATAAGGCTTCCCACATTATGCCACTCTCGATTTACTCCTCCTGTCACAGCTGTTGTATAAAGTGGGTTTTTATTGAAAGTTTAGGTTACAGATGAATGAGACAGAAAACAACTTACATTAATCATATTTTTAAATAATATAATTGGATACTCTTCTCAAAGGGAATGCACAGGGCTTGCCCCACCTTTGGTCCTGTCTTATTGCCTTCCTCTAAGGCTTCTTTTTCCCCCTGAAGACCTATCTCCTCAATAATACAGAGGCCAACTCAAATATCCAAATTGCTATTACTCTTGTGGAACAATAAAGTTCTTTCTCAACCATCCAGCTATGCCCAGAAGGCCCCATGTTTCCTAGCCAGAAGTGTATGTCATAGGTCATCATAATGTATCCAGGTGTTTTTCATACATGCCTCCCTCCCCTATGATGTGGAAGCACATCATCCATTTTGTTATTTTATGTAGTTGGCTTTCTTTCCCGATGATATGATTTGGCTGTTTCCCCACCCAAATCTCGAGTTGTAACTTCCACAACTCCCACATGTTGTGGGACGAACCCAGTGGTAGGTAATTGAATCATGGGGGCAGGTCTTTCCCATGCTGTTCTCATGATAATGAATAAGTCTTGTGAGATTTGACAGTTTTAAAAATTGGAATTTTCCTACACAAGCTCTCTCTCTCATTTTTTCTGCCTCCACCCACGTAAGATGTGACTTGCTCCTCCCTGCCTTCCACCCTGATTGTGAGGTCTCCCCAGCCCTGTGAAAGTGGAAGTCCATTAAATCTCTTTCTTTTGTAAACTGCCCAGTATCAGGTATGTCTTTATTAGCAGTGTGAAAACAAACTAATACAGTAAGTTGGTACCAGCAGAGTGGGGCACTGCTGGAAAGATACCTGAAAATGTGGAAGAGACTTTGAAACTGGGTAACAGGCAGAGGTTGGAACAGTTTGGAGGGCTTAGAAGAAGACAGAAAAATGTGGGAAAGTTTGGAACTCCCTAGAGACTGGCTGAATGGCTTTGACCAAAACATTGTTAATGACATGGACAATGAAATCCAGGCTGAGGAATCTCTAAAACGGAGATGAGGAATTTGTTGGGAACTGGAACAAAGGTGACTCTTGTTATATTTCAGCAAAGAGACTGGTGGCATTTTGCCTCTGCCCTAGAGATTTGTGGAACTTTGAATTTGAGAGAGATAATTTAGGATATCTCTGGAAGAAATTTCTAAGCAACAAAGCATTCAAGAGGTTACTTGGGTGCTGTTAAAGGCATTCAGTTTTAAAAGGGAAACAGAGCATAAGAGTTTAGACAATTTGCAGCCTGATAATGTGATAGAAAAGAAAATCCCATTTTCTTCGGAGAAATTCAAGCTGGCTGAAGAAATTTGCATAAGTAATGAGGAGCCAAATATTAATCACCAAGACAACGGGGAAAATGTCTCCAGAGCATCTCAGAGACCTTTGTGGCAAACCCTCCCATCACAGGCAGGGAGGTGTAGGAGACAAAAAATGGATTTGTAGGCTGGGCCAAGGGTCTCTCTGCTCTGTGCAGTCTAGGAACTTGGTGCCGGTGTCCCAGCCACTCCAGCTGTGGCTGAAAGGGGCTAATGTAGAGCTCAGGCTGTGGCTTCAAAGGGTTCAAGCCCCAAGCCTTGACAGCCTCCAAGTGATATTGAACCTACTAGTGCAAGAAGTCAAGAACTGGGGTTTGGGAACCTCTGCCTATATTTCAGAGGATGTATGGAAATGCCTGGATGTTCAGGAAGAAATTTGCTGCAGAGGTGGGGCTTTCATGGAGGACCTCCACTAGGGCAATGCAGAAGGAAAATGTGGGGTTGGATCCTCACACAGAGTCCCTAATGGGACACTGCCTAGTAGAGCTGTGAGAAGAGGGCCACCATCCTCCAGATCCCAGGATGGTAGATCCACAAACAGCTTGCACTGTGCACCTGGAAAAGCCGCAGACACTCAACACCAGCCAGTGAAAGCAGTGAGGAGGGGGTCTATACCCTGCAAAGTCACAGGGGTGGAGCTGCCCAAGGCCATAGGAGCCCCCATCTTGCATCATGTGACCTGGGTGTGAGACATGGAGTCAAAGGAGATCATTTTGGAACTTTAAGATTTGACAGCCTTGCTAGATTTTGGACTTACATGGGACCTGTAGCCCCTTTGTTTTGGCCAATTTCTCCTATTTGGAATGGCTGCATTTACCCAATGCCTGTACCCACATCATATCTAGGAAGTAACTAACTTGCTTTAAGTTTACAGGCTTATAGGCGGAAGGAACTTGCCTTGTTTCATATGAGACTTTCAACTGTGGACTTTTGAGTTAATACTGAAATGAGTTAAGACTTTGGGTGACTGTTAGGAAGGTATGACTGGTTTTGAAATGTGAAGACATGAGATTTGGAGGGGCCGGGTGGAATGATACAGTTTGGCTCTGTCTCCACCCAAATCTCATTGTGAATTGTAACTCCTACTATTTCCACATGTCATGGGAGGAACCCAGTGTGAGGTAATTGAATCATGGGGGTGGGTATTTCCCATGCTGTTCTCATGATAATGAATAAATCTCATGAAATCCGATGGTTTCAAAAATGGGAATTTCCCTGCACAAGTTCTTGCTCTCTTTTTCCCTGCCGTCATCCATCCATGTAAGATGTGACTTGCTCCTCTTTGTCTTCCACCATGATTGTGAGGCCTCTGCAGCCATGTTGAACTGTAAGTCCATTAAACCTCTCTCTTTTGTAAATTCCCCAGTCTCAGGTATGTCTTTATTAGCAGCATGAAAATGAATACACCCTGTTTGCTACTTAAATATCTGTCAATGGATAAGTATGTCCTGACAAGTTCTGAATTGCCTAACACCACCCCAAATGCTTTGAATTGCGCTAGACTTCAGGATAAATAAGAGATAATTTCTTTTTTTTTTTTTTTTTTTTTTTTTTTGAGACAGAGTCTCCCTCTGCCGCCCAGGCTGGAGTGCAGTGGCCGGATCTCAGCTCACTGCAAGCTCCGCCTCCCGGGTTCACGCCATTCTCCTGCCTCAGCCTCCCGAGTAGCTGGGACTACAGACGCCCGCCACCTCGCCCAGCTAGGTTTTTTTGTATTTTTTAGTAGAGACGGGGTTTCACCGTGTTAGCCAGGATGGTCTCGATCTCCTGACCTCGTGATCCGCCCGTCTCGGCCTCCCAAAGTGCTGGGATTACAGGCTTGAGCCACCGTGCCCGGCCTTAATAAGAGATAATTTCAACAAAGGCAATGGGTTATACCCACAGATGAGGATGCTGAGGCATGGACAGACAAGGAAGCAAATCCTAATGCAGTGCAATATTTGCAATAATGCAGGTATATACAAAAACACAACTAATACAAAGGAAGTGATTAAATATGTACCTAGGTATGGGATTCAGTGAAGGCTTTATAGAAGAAGTGATGATTGTACAGAGCTTAAAAAGTCAAATCTTCTTTTAGGCAGATAGAAATAAGAAAAAGGTTGGCATTCCACATGAAAAAATGGCCTGTGCTAAGGTACAGGGAAAGAAATCAGTGTATGTCCAGAGAGCTGTGGGAAATTGCCACAGCTGGATGTTAAATATCTAGAGGAGCACACATGTAGATGAGTCATTAAGCCATGAGCAGCAGTCACTGTTGGCTGCGTACCCAATAGTCATTTACTTCCAACATCTCTTCAATGTCTAGCTGAGAAGTTGAGTAATGGAGGAACTAAGCCAGTCTGGGAAATTCCATTTTCCTTTGCCAAATATTGATCTGTGGGTTTTGCATATGACCCAATTTTGGCCAATGGAACATAAGAGGAAGTTTCAGACATTTTGCAACCCAAAAGACAAGGTCATGAAGATAACAGAGATATTAACTGAAAGCTTTGAAGGCATTGATCCAACCTGAATCTATCTACTTCCATGTTGTCCTTAAGCGATATTAAAAAGACTGCATTATTTAAGTAACTTTAATAAAGTTATTTGATATTTGCAGCCACAAGCATTCTTGCTGACCTATCACTTTATAGCGCTAATTACATGGTAGGAACCAGCTATAGTGTACTAGAGAAAAGTCACTGGGAATAATCAGGAATGGCTTTATAGAGGAGGTGTGGCTCAAGCCAAGGTAATTTAAACTAATGCCTTTGTAGTGCTTTATAGTTTACAAAAGAACAAAGTATTACATTATCTGGGAGGCAAAAGGAGCACAGATAGGAGACAGAGAGTGATCATGAATGAATAAATAAATTAGTGTCTTGGAGGATCCATGTAGAGGTATGCTGGAAAGGGGGAATTGGATAGAGCTTAAAGAAGTAAAGCTCATAACTGGGAGGTGGCAGAAGTAAAACTCAGTTATGTTCAATTCCACAACCTATGTTGTTGTTTTTTTAACTACATCATGCTGCCTCACAAGGTGGACTGAAGGTAATTTAGGACAAAGATATGAAGACCCGTCATAAACTTACTATGATGATTCAGGTTTGGGCTGATGACTTGATTCACTGTTCTAAACTAAAAATAACCCACCTCTTTCTTCTTGTTTTCTCCTGGGAAGCTATCCTTTTACCAATGTTCTGCCCTTGTAGCTGAATGCATCTTACTCATGTTCTGTCTCTGCTTAAAACCCTTCAAATTATTTTCATTATTTTCAGATTAAAGACAAAATAATTTAAAATGGTTTACAAAGTCTTACAACTGCAACCTTCACCTCCAGCTTTTCTGCCTACCACCCCAGCCTCCTTATAAATATTGCCAATAGTTTTTTTACCTCTGTTTTTATCTACCTTCAATGTTCTTTTCTCCTTTCATTTTCTTTGTTAATCTTCAGTCTTTCTAAAAATATTCTTTACATAAGAATGAAGAATAACTTCCCCAGGAAAGCTTTGCCTGAGTTCAATAAATATTCCAAAGTCTGTTATGTATTTGCATACTAGAGCTACATAAGAAACAACAAGGGAACCTCAGTGGCACATTCTACTGACCAGAGAGGAACTTGGCTGGACACATTTATGTATCTGTGGTCAGCTATGAGTTACCTAAGCAGTTTTGGTGATCTTCTCTGAGTTCTCTCATGTGTCAGAGCCTTTGTTGGGACAACTGGGCTGACTGCACCTTGTTCTACATATCTCTTTTATCCAGCAGAGATGTCCTAGGCATGTTCTCATGATGACGGCGGAGGAACAGAAAGAGGAGACTCACAGGTCTCTTGAGGTCTAGGTTCAGAAGTGTTGCGATGTCACTTCTGTCACTTTCTGTTGGCCAAAGAAAGTCACAAGGTCTGCACAGATTCAGAGTATAGAAATAAATTTACTTCTTATTAGGAAGAGCTGCAAGGATAAATCCCAAAGTGCATGGATATAGGAGCCGAGAGTGAATTGAGGCTGTCCTCCAAGTCAATCCTCCATACTTTAATAGCATCATGCATCTATCTTCATAGTACTTGTTGAAATTTTTGCTTTACACTTTACTTTACTTTTTGATTAATACTGTTTGCCATTCTCCCATACCACGAAGTTCCAGAAAAGCAAACACTAGGTGCTTCACACACAGAAGTTGCCCCACAATTATTTTTTGAATGAATGAATCAATAAATGAATGAACGAGTTATTTTCTCAGCTCATGATAAGATTACCCCTAGTCCTGCCAGGACTGAGACATAGATACCTCAAACTGTTTTTTGACAACCATTAGTGCAACTGGCAGACTAAGATGTGGTAGACAAGGGACATCACACAGATTTTCCCCAACTTAGAGGAGACTGGAAGTAATCTAGTTTTCTCTAGGACTCTATCAAATGGCAAAACACAGATTGAACAAACAAATGCAAAAATGAACAGAAGCTTTTCCCAGGCCCAGTGACCCTTTCTTAGGATTGTCATTAATAAATGTACTGGTTGTACTCATTGAACTGACAAAACGATCAATAAATCAAATTTTATATTTGGTTAGCCACAAGTAATGTAACCATTTAATGAATCACGAATATGTCCATTTTAGCTTTTAAAGTAATTGTAAAATCTGTTAAATTGCATTGACATTTTGGTTCGATAAATAACAGTAAAGGGAAATAATTGTAATTTTTAAAGTCTTTGTTAAAAACTACAATTTTTTCTGCAGTCCTCTAAAACAGTTGGCTTTGTGATTAATGAATAGGTTTTCTTTCTGAAGCTGTGGAATTATAGTAGTTTTCTCATAGAATATAAAGAACCAGGATTTTTAAAAATAGCAATAGGTTTTAGCTATTTTTTAAAATAGTGACTTTGTACCATTGTAAGAACCTTTCTTGATTTTTATCACTCATCAATTATAGGTTGTGTAAAATATGAAAGATTCTATTGAACAACATTTATGACCTCTAGCTCTAGCCAAGCTTTCTTTGTCATAGTTTTTCATTTTCCAGAGCAGTCACTTTTTTTTAAGCTCAAAAATCTACTCAAAGGAAATTGTTAAATAAAAGTAACGCTGCAATTAACCTAGCTTTAAAAAGTGGAACACGCCTCAGAGACATGCAAAGTTCTTTTCAGTGCTGTGGTAGAAAGATGCTTCAGACAGGCATTTTTTTATTTTTATTTTTTACAAACCCATGGCCTTTGTGGTTTAAGAATTTACATTCTGTTTTGAAGCTTATCTTTTCAGTGTTTGACTATTCGTTGTGCTATATTACAACGTGCAATCATGTTCTAGATAGAAATGAAAGTCATTTTTAGAAAACAGAGCCAATTTACCTGTCCTTCGGCTGCTTAATAACATTAGGCAGTCACTTGCTTTGCAACACAGACTTGTAAAAGTGATTGTGTTTAAAGCCTTTTGTGAAATCCAAAATGGAATGTCAATAGCCAAAAGAACAGCCTGTTCTTACATTTTAGGAAATGGAATTCATTTGTGGGATGAGCTTCAGAACTAAATTACAAAAAAAAAAAAAAAGAAAAAAAGATTGCCATTAACATAAGCACAAAAGAGGAAATTCAAATACAGAATATTCTTATATTGAAATAAGTACTTTTGGAGTATAGTGCTGGAACTTAAAAAGACTTAAACTATGGTGCATTAAGAGAAGAATTTCAAATTCTGTCACCTTGTAACACAAATGACCTGCCACAAATGTAGCTGGTAAGAGAAATTTCATGTGTCTGTATGGGAGTAGGGAATGGGAGTTGGAATCTAAGAACATGGGTTCTGTAGGGGTCAACAGAGAGCTTATGTTTGGCCCTCTGAAGGTTTACTGACAAAGTTGTGAAAGGCAGATTAATTGGAGAAAAGGCATACAAACTATGTAACATGTATATATGGCAGCCTTCAGAATGAAGATTCAGACGTATAGGAGACACTCTCCATTTTCATGCTTAGGTTCAATGAAGTATGGAAAGCCATTTAGAATATGATTGGACAAAAAGGGTATGATATAATACTAATGGACTGAATAGGAGAACCCAGCAAGGCTTATCTGTCTAGATTCTTCTTGGCCTCTCTTTGTGGCCTTCCTTCCTTCTGGCTGTGGAGCAGCACCCTCTCTGGAATGAGGGTCGTATGACCTACAGTCAAACAAAGCAGGTCAGATATTTTCTTTATAGACAGTTTTTATACAAATAGGGCAGAGAAGAATAATAATATTTTAAGATTTTATGACTGGCTTTAGGGAAAAGGAAATGTGGTTCTATGACTCGCCTTGGGGAAGAGGGCTTCTAGTTTCTATGACTCTTAAATGTATGCAGCTTAAATTTAAGCAAATTATTTTCCATCTAGAAATCTCAAACTACTCATATGTAATTGAATGATAATTATAGATTTTATTTCATAAGTTTGTTAAGACAATGAAGTAATTTGATGTTTGGCATAGTGATTGACACACAGTGAGAACTCATAAGTGTTTGCTAGGTAACTAGTTGTATAAACTTGAACAATAATAATATATCAGTGCCTTTTGAGTACTAAGCACTATGCTACAAACTCTAGGGAGAATTTTAGATATTTGTCAACCTTAGCAAGTGAATATTGTCTCTCGTTCAGAAATTAAAAACTATGATACATTGAGAGGTGTAAAGTAATTTTCCAAAGGATACAGAAAGCCATGATTCAAGCCCACTTATGTGCAATTCACAATATCCAGTTGCCTCAGTTTGCCACGTTGCACCAAAATCACTCAGCACAAAAGAGGAAGTTCAAATACAGAATATTCTTATACTGAAATAAGTACTCAGCAATTCTTGTGCCTCACAATTTATTTCAAAATAAAATGATTACGGTTTTGCTGGATAAGATGAAATAAACATATGTCAATCTAAAGTTGCTAAAGAAATGGTCCCAGTCTTAAGCATCTTAGTGTCTCCTTTCCAGATTACACAAACCAACTTTTAAAAATCAGTATGATCAAAGTAAAAGTATTGTTCTCACTACCTGTCATTTGTTATCATAGAAATAATTTAAATGATAAGCAGACATAGGTCCTAGCTTATGATAGATTCCATCAAGGTCTCACTCAACAAGCATCCCATCATTCTTGATAATACTATAGTTGTCAATGCTGTAGTCCCCAGCTTTGAGAAAGTAGCCAAGAAATAAAACTTAGTAGGATTCTTATCCTGGGGTCTGTATGAATCTTTGCATCTAATTCATCAACTTAAATGGGAGAAAAATGTATCCACATTTTACTAACCTATATTCAATATATAGCATGTCCTGTAATCATAAATATTGGCAAAAATAATATTAATAACATTGGAGTACAAGAGTATCTTTGTCTTTGTCATCAGTTAAAGTCACAAATGTTTCCCATCACTTTACAATCATTGTAAATATCTCAAAATATTACACTGACTACTTCAAAATTATATTTTCATACCCACTGCTAAATCTTTTTTTTTTTTAATTTTATAATTTTTTTTTATTTGATTTATTAATATTATACTTTAAGTTGTAGGGTACATGTGCATAACGTGCAGGTTTGTTACATATGTATACTTGTGCCATGTTGCTGTGCTGCACCCATCAACTCGTCATTTACATCAGGTATAACTCCCAATGCAATCCCTCCCCCCTCCCCCCTCCCCATGATAGGCCCCGGTGTGTGATGTTCCCCTTCTTGAGTCCAAGTGATCTCATTGTTCAGTTCCCACCTATGAGTGAGAACATGCGGTGTTTGGTTTTCTGTTCTTGTGATAGTTTGCTAAGAATGATGGTTTCCAGCTGCATCCATGTCCCTACAAAGGACACAAACTCATCCTTTTTTATGGCTGCATAGTATTCCATGGTGTATATGTGCCACATTTTCTTAATCCAGTCTGTCACTGATGGACATTTGGGTTGATTCCAAGTCTTTGCTATTGTGAATAGTGCTGCAATAAACATATGTGTGCATGTGTCTTTATAGCAGCATAATTTATCATCCTTTGGGTATATCCCCAGTAATGGGATGGCTGGGTCATATGGTACATCTAGTTCTAGATCCTTGAGGAATCGCCATACTGTTTTCCATAATGGTTGAACTAGTTTACAATCCCACCAACAGTGTAAAAGTGTTCCTATTTCTCCACATCCTCTCCAGCACCTGTTGTTTCCTGACTTTTTAATGATCGCCATTCTAACTGGTGTGAGATGGTATCTCATTGTGGTTTTGATTTGCATTTCTCTGATGGCCAGTGATGATGAGCATTTTTTCATATGTCTGTTGGCTGTATGAATGTCCTCTTTTGAGAAATGTCTGTTCATATCCTTTGCCCACTTTTTGATGGGGTTGTTTGTTTTTTTCTTGTAAATTTGTTGGAGTTCTTTGTAGGTTCTGGATATTAGCCCTTTGTCAGATGAGTAGATTGCAAAAATTTTCTCCCATTCTGTAGGTTGCCTGTTCACTCTGATGGTAGTTTCTTTTGCTGTGCAGAAGCTCTTTAGTTTAATGAGATCCCATTTGTCAATTTTGGCTTTTGCTGCCGTTGCTTTTGGTGTTTTAGACATGAAGTCTTTGCCCATGCCTATGTCCTGAATGGTACTACCTAGGTTTTCCTCTAGGATTTTTATGGTATTAGGTCTAACATTTAAGTCTCTAATCCATCTTGAATTAATTTTCGTATAAGGAGTAAGGAAAGAATCCAGTTTCAGCTTTCTACTTATGGCTAGCCAATTTTCCCAGCACCATTTATTAAATAGGGAATCCTTTCCCCATTTCTTGTTTTTCTCAGGTTTGTCAAAGATCAGATGGCTGTAGATGTGTGGTATTATTTCTGAGGACTCTGTTCTGTTCCATTGGTCTATATCTCTGTTTTGGTAACAGTACCATGCTGTTTTGGTTACTGTAGCCTTGTAGTATAGTTTGAAGTCAGGTAGCGTGATGCCTCCAGCTTTGTTCTTTTGACTTAGGATTGTCTTGGAGATGCGAGCTCTTTTTTGGTTCCATATGAACTTTAAAGCAGTTTTTTCCAATTCTGTGAAGAAATTCATTGGTAGCTTGATGGGGATGGCATTGAATCTATAAATAACCTTGGGCAGTATGGCCATTTTCACGATATTGATTCTTCCTATCCATGAGCATGGTATGTTCTTCCATTTGTTTGTGTCCTCTTTTATTTCACTGAGCAGTGGTTTGTAGTTCTCCTTGAAGAGGTCCTTTACATCCCTTGTAAGTTGGATTCCTAGGTATTTTATTCTCTTTGAAGCAATTATGAATGGAAGTTCATTCATGATTTGGCTCTCTGTTTGTCTGTTATTGGTGTATAAGAATGCTTGTGATTTTTGCACATTAATTTTGTATCCTGAGACTTTGCTGAAGTTGCTTATCAGCTTAAGGAAATTTTGGGCTGAGACAATGGGGTTTTCTAAATATACAATCATGTAATCTGCAAACAGGGACAATTTGACTTCTTCTTTTCCTAGCTGAATACCCTTGATTTCTTTCTCTTGCCTAATTGCCCTAGCCAGAACTTCCAACACTATGTTGAATAGGAGTGGTGAGAGAGGGCATCCCTGTCTTGTGCCAGTTTTCAAAGGGAATTTTTCCAGTTTTTGCCCATTCAGTATGATATTGGCTGTGGGTTTGTCATAAATAGCTCTTATGATTTTGAGGTACGTTCCATCAATACCGAATTTATTGAGCGTTTTTAGCATGAAGGGCTGTTGAATTTTGTCAAAAGCCTTTTCTGCATCTATTGAGATAATCATGTGGTTCTTGTCTTTGGTTCTGTTTATATGCTGGATTATGTTTATTGATTTGCGAATGTTGAACCAGCCTTGCATCCCAGGGATGAAGCCCACTTGATCATGGTGGATAAGCTTTTTGATGTGTTGTTGAATCCGGTTTGCCAGTATTTTATTGAGGATTTTTGCATCGATGTTCATCAGGGATATTGGTCTAAAATTCTCTTTTTATGTTGTGTCTCTGCCAGGCTTTGGTATCAGGATGATGTTAGCCTCATAAAATGAGTTAGGGAGGATTCCCTCTTTTTCTATTGATTGGAATAGTTTCAGAAGGAATGGTACCAACTCCTCCTTGTACCTCTGGTAGAATTCAGCTGTGAATCCATCTGGTCCTGGACTTTTTTTCGTTGGTAGGCTATTAATTATTGCCTCAATTTCAGAGCCTACTATTGGTCTATTCAGGGATTCAACTTCTTCCTGGTTTAGTCTTGGAAGGGTGTAAGTGTCCAGGAAATTATCCATTTCTTCTAGATTTTCCAGTTTATTTGCGTAGACGTGTTTATAGTATTCTCTGATGGTAGTTTGTATTTCTGTGGGGTTGGCGGTGATATCCCCTTTATCATTTTTAATTGCGTCGATTTGATTCTTCTCTCTTTTCTTCTTTATTAGTCTTGCTAATGGTCTCTCAATTTTGTTGATCTTTTCAAAAAACCAACTCCTGGATTCATTGATTTTTTGGAGGGTTTTTTGTGTCTCTATCTCCTTCAGTTCTGCTCTGATCTTAGTTATTTCTTGCCTTCTGCTAGCTTTCGAATGTGTTTGCTGTGGCTTCTCTAGTTCTTTTAATTGCAATGTTAGAGTGTCAATTTTAGATCTTTCCTGCTTTCTCTTGTGGGCATTTAGTGCTATAAATTTCCCTCTACACACTGCTTTAAATGTGTCCCAGAGATTCTGGTATGTTGTATCTTTGTTCTCATTGGTTTCAAAGAACATCTTTATTTCTGTCTTCATTTCGTTATGTACCCAGTAGTCATTCAGGAGCAGGTTGTTCAGTTTCCATGTAGTTGAGCGGTTTTGATTGAGTTTCTTAGTCCTGAGTTCTAGTTTGATTGCACTGTGGTCTGAGAGACAGTTTGTTATAATTTCTGTTCTTGTACATTTGCTGAGGAGTGCTTTACTTCCAATTATATGGTCAATTTTGGAGTAAGTACGATGTGGTGCTGAGAAGAATGTATATTCTGTTGATTTGGGGTGGAGAGTTCTATAGATGTCTATTAGGTCTGCTTGCTGCAGAGATGAATTCAATTCCTGGATATCCTTGTTAACTTTCTGTCTCGTTGATCTGTCTAATGTTGACAGTGGAGTGTTGAAGTCTCCCATTATTATTGTATGGGAGTCTAAGTCTCTTTGTAAGTCTCTAAGGACTTGCTTTATGAATCTGGGTGCTCCTGTATTGGGTGCATATATATTTAGGATATTTAGCTCTTCCTGTTGAATTGATCCCTTTACCATTATGTAATGGCCTTCTTTGTCTCTTTTGATCTTTGATTGTTTAAAGTCTGTTTTATCAGAGACTAGTATTGCAACCCCTGCTTTTTTTTGTTCTCCATTTGCTTGGTAAATCTTCCTCCATCCCTTTATTTTGAGCCTATGTATGTCTCTGCGTGTGAGATGGGTCTCCTGAATACAGCAGACTGATGGGTCTTGACTCTTTATCCAGTTTGCCAGTCTGTGTCTTTTAATTGGAGCATTTAGTCCATTTACATTTAAGGTTAATATTGTTATGTGTGAACTTGATCCTGCCATTATGATATTAACTGGTTACTTTGCTCATTAGTTGATGTAGTTTCTTCCTAGCCTCGATGGTCTTTACATTTTGGCATGTTTTTGAGATGGCTGGTACCGGTTGTTCCTTTCCATGTTGAGTGCTTCCTTCAGGGTCTCTTGTAAGGCAGGCCTAGTGGTGACAAAATCTCTGAGCATTTGCTTATCTGTAAAGGATTTTATTTCTCCTTCACTTATGAAACTTAGTTTGGCTGGATATGAAATTCTGGGTTTAAAATTCTTTTCTTTAAGAATGTTGAATATTGGCCCCCACTCTCTTCTGGCTTGTAGAGTTTCTGCCGAGAGATCTGCTGTGAGTCTGATGGGCTTCCCTTTGTGGGTAACCCGACCTTTCTCTCTGGCTGCCCTTAAGATTTTTTCCTTCATTTCAACTTTGGTGAATCTGGCAATTATGTGTCTTGGAGTTGCTCTTCTCGAGGAGTATCTTTGTGGCGTTCTCTGTATTTCCTGGATTTGAATGTTGGCCTGCCCTACTAGGTTGGGGAAGTTCTCCTGGATGATATCCTGAAGAGTGTTTTCCAACTTGGTTCCATTTTCCCCCTC
This sequence comes from Papio anubis, assembly GCF_008728515.1. NCBI lineage: Eukaryota > Metazoa > Chordata > Mammalia > Primates > Cercopithecidae > Papio > Papio anubis. The sequence continues at coordinate 166,957,952 of NC_044977.1, read as the reverse complement.
ACTTTCAGGCACCCCAATCAGACGTAGATTTGGTCTTTTTACATAATCCCATACTTCTTGCAGGCTTTGTTCATTTCTTTTTCTTCTTTTTTCTTTTGGTTTCTCTTCTCACTTCATTTCATTCATTTGATCCTCAATCGCTGATACTCTCTCTTCCAGTTGATCGAGTCGGTTACTGAAGCTTGTGCATTTGTCACGTATTTCTCGTGTCATGGTTTTCATCTCTTTCATTTCGTTTAGGACCTTCTCTGCATTAATTACTCTAGCCATCAATTCTTCCACTTTTTTTTCAACATTTTTAGTTTCTTTGCGCTGGGTACGTAATTCCTCCTTTAGCTCTGAGAAATTTGATGGACTGAAGCCTTCTTCTCTCATCTCGTCAAAGTCATTGTCCGTCCAGCTTTGATCTGTTGCTGGTGATGAGCTGCGCTCCTTTGCCGGGGGAGATGCGCTCTTATTTTTTGAATTTCCAGCTTTTCTGCCCTGCTTTTTCCCCATCTTTGTGGTTTTATGTGCCTCCGGTCTTTGATGATGGTGATGTACTGATGGGGTTTTGGTGTAGGTGTCCTTCCTGTTTGATAGTTTTCCTTCTAACAGTCAGGACCCTCAGCTGTAGGTCTGTTGGAGATTGCTTGAGGTCCACTCCAGACCCTGTTTGCCTGGGTATCAGCAGCAGAGGCTGCAGAAGATAGAATATTTCTGAACAGCGAGTGTACCTGTCTGATTCTTGCTTTGGAAGCTTCCTCTCAGGGGTGTACTCCACCCTGTGAGGTGTGGGGTGTCAGACTGCCCCTAGTGGGGGATGTCTCCCAGTTAGGCTACTCAGGGGTCAGGGACCCACTTGAGCAGGCAGTCTGTCCCTTCTCAGATCTCAGCCTCCATGTTGGGAGATCCACTGCTCTCTTCAAAGCTGTCAGACAGAGTCGTTTGTGTCTGCAGAGGTTTCTGCTGCTTTTTTTGTTGTTGTTGTTGTTGTGTAGCTGTGCCCTGTCCCCAGAGGTGGAGTCTACAGAGACAGGCAGGTTTCCTTGAGCTGCTGTGAGCTCCACCCAGTTGGAGCTTCCCAGCAGCTTTGTTTAGCTACTTAAGCCTCAGCAATGGCGGGCGCCCCTCCCCCAGCCTCGCTGCTGCCTTGCCGGTAGATCACAGACTGCTGTGCTAGCAATGAGGGAGGCTCCGTGGGTGTGGGACCCTCCCGGCCAGGTGTGGGATATGATCTCCTGGTGTGCCTGTTTGCTTAAAGCGCAGTATTGGGGTGGGAGTTACCCGATTTTTCAGGTGTTGTGTGTCTCAGTTCCCCTGGCTAGGAAAAGGGATTCCCTTCCCCCTTGCGCTTCCCAGGTGAGGCGATGCCTCGCCCTGCTTCAGCTCGCACTGGTCGGGCTGCAGCAGCTGACCATCACCGATCGTCCAGCACTCCCCAGTGAGATGAACCCAGTACCTCAGTTGAAAATGCAGAAATCACCGGTCTTCTGTGTGGCTCGCGCTGGGAGTTGGAGACTGGAGCTGTTCCTATTCGGCCATCTTGCTCCGCCCCCCCGAGCAGGGCCACTGCTAAATCTTATTTAACATGCTAATAAAGAAGTGTATATGTTAGTATATGACAAACTTTTAAAATATTGTTATAACTGTATTAAATATAATTGATTTATAATACTCTACGTTTTATTATATGCACTTACTATTATTTTTAAAAGGAAATTTCAGACCACAAATGACAATGATAACATTGAAGGAAGAATGAATGAGAGAGAGAGAAAGAAAGTGGAAGGAAGGAAGGAAGGAAGGAAGGGAGGGAGCGAGCGAGCGAGGGAAGAACTCCTGAATCAAAGGTCAAAGCACTGACTCTGGGGTGACAAACTTCTTAGCACCAGACCCTGGTAGCTCCAAACAATGAAAAGTTAGCCCCTCAAAAAATCCCTAATAGTTTATGTATTACTTATATTTTATTGATTTATTGATATTTATTCACCTGTCATAATCATTAGCTATCATGAAGAATTGGAGCTGTTGGGTATGGGTTTGAATCGAGGCAGCAAAGAACAGCATTAACCGTAGCCATTACAACATTAGATGTTAATTCCAGAATTTCAGAAACTAGAGGTGAGATTATGAAGGAGTTCTTGAAGATAAAGCAGTCGTATTATTGTGTTTTACTAAAGAACATCATGCATGATGCTTTGGCTTCAAAACAAAGCCATTTTCTTGACAAAGCTCTGAACTTTGAATGGTCTTCGCATTGCTTTCTTTTTGTTTTTACCACAGCATACAGCAGGATGAAAGTGCCATTGTAGAATTTTAAATCATGACAAGAAAAACAGTATTGAACTGTAAATATTTATGACCCTCTCACTCTTTCATTTCTATAAAGATAAAGGATCCTTTGTTTGTGGCACCAAACTTGGTGCTATTCTTTGTAATACTGAAAAACTAAAGAAGAGTCATAGAGTTTGGGAGGTGGCAGTAGGGAAGGAGAAGGAGAGAAAAGGCCTCAGAACTGAGAAAGGGGAAAGAAACTGAAACTATGATTGGGCTATGCGGGGCTTGGGAAAGAGATGGATGAAAACAAGTTTTTGAGGAAGTTCTATTATCTGTAGACAAATGTAATCCCCTTTAATCATCTCCTCAAGAAAGTTTGAGGTCAGTACTGCATTTCTTTTGGAGGCATTTTCACAAGATCCAGGTAGGTCTGGGGCAGGAGCAGGAACTAGTTTTATTCAGGTTACTTAAAAGTCTCTGCCAACCTTTCGGTTGAGTACGTGTGTGTGAATTCTAAGCATCTGGAAAAGATTTTTGTGGACTCCATCTATCATCTCACCAAGTGTCCTTTACATCTCAAATCTCAAACTTCTCTCTCAAGCTTCTACTTGGCACCTTCAACCACTTTAACAGCTCTATCTTGATGTCTTACTGATATGCAAACTGTAATGTACATAATATTGAACTGTCCTTCTCCAAAAGCTAATTTCTCTTTCAAAATTACTAACTGTACAGATTATCAGTTATATCAGTACTTTTCTGGATCACTCAAGATAAGCATCTCAGGATCTCCTTTTGTTCTCTTCATGTCCTCACTTTCATTCTAATTCATTATTAGACAACCATTCATTATTAGTCATTGAGTACAGATGTGCTGGGTATTGACTGAGGCATTGAAATACAGTGGTGAACAGGACGTATAGGCTCCTAGGTCAAAGTTGACCAAAACATGGGATGGTTTTTTTAGAATATATCTCACCTATCTCTTTTCATCCTTACTACCGAAATCATAATATAAATCATCATTTATCTATCCCTATTATTTACCACCTGAACTCTGGAACCAGGCTTACTCCTTCTCATCAACCTTCTAAGCTTCCACAGTTTCATTACCAAGTTTTAGTCTTCCTATTCTTTGCTCAAAAGCATAGCATGGTACCCCGTCATCTACAGGATAGAATCCTGTTACCTTATCTAGCATTCAGACACCTCAAAGTCCAGTATTAACATTACTGATTAACTTCATCTCTTCCATGTATATGTTGACATACACTCTTCTATTCATGACACTCTTAACATAACTTATGATATTATTTTTCTCACACAGTTATTCCTCAGGCAAAGATATTTTTTGTCCTCCACATTTATCTGAATGCAAAACTTATGTTATCATATGAAAACCATTGTACAACCCATATTTGTAGAATATGTTACAACTGCTGAGTCAAAATAATGTTATGAATGAGAGGAGAGGTTAAAAAACTTAACTAGAAATTTTGACCCTTACTTTTTTTCAGCTTTTTCCAGTATGCCATGTATTTAACCAGCTAAAAGTTTCACTGAGAAGGCTGAAAATTCCAGCAACTTAACAAATAGCAAATGAATCTTCCTAATGGAAACTTGTAGCGCTTTTTCCCTTGGGTAGATAACTTGCTCGATGAGGATTTTATGTGACACAAGTGCTCTGTTGTGGGATTCACTGCATCTTCTGGAAAAGCATACAACCCGTTATCCTCCATTTCATCTTCATCTCCTTGCCTAAGTGAAAACTATTTTTGATGTAACACCCTCAGATTTCTTTTAATTCTTAGATTGATGTGGACAATGTTAAACTAGACTTGCCAAACTCAGGCTATGTATTGGGAATCAAAGTGAGCCCCTGGGACTCCTCAGAACAGCTGGTGTCAACTGGAATATGATGAAATCCTGTAAGAACTGAATGGACTATTAAAACATTACAGCTAGGCTACAGCAGCAGGGAAAACAGAAAAATTTTCTTAAGAAGAAAAAGAAGAGAAATTGCTTTGGGTATACAACCAAAAAATGGTGCTTGCCTTATGTAACTCTTCTGGATGAAATGTGTCTTTATATAGTCAGTGAAAAAAATTGCTTTAGCTCAGCTTTTTAAAAGCCAATTTTGCAATTCTTATACTAACATGTATATTTTTACATTTTATGTATATAATGGGAATGGCTACTTTTTTGGTCAAATTTGCAGAGAGAATGAATATTTCCTAATTGCAATTCTGTAGAAAACTCATTTGTTTTGAATATATATCTTTCTGGTCTGACTAAATGAGAATCATCATTTATTTTTCACATGTTAACATTAGACAATTTTGTATTTTTTACTATAAAATATCCCAATAGCATAGGGCATGGGAGGGAGGAGAAAAATAAATGACATTTACTGAATTCCTGCTATGTGTCCAGATCTTTACCCATATCTTGTTTTATTTGGCAGCAAACTTAAAGGAAGGTCTTTCAGTCTACGTTTTAGAAATGATAAATTAGAGGTTCAGAGAGAGATTAAGTAACATATCCAGGAGATCTCAACTAGGAAGCAACGAAAGTAAAGTTCAAACTGGCTGTGATTCACCGAAAACCAGTGCCTCATCCATGTAGTACTGCATTTGGCACATACAAGGTGATCAGCAAATTGTAATCAAACAGAAATTTCTGTGAAAACACTTTTTTTCTTTTCTATAAAGAAATAATAGAAGGGAAAGTCATCTGGAAGGAAGTATGTGGCTTTGTAAGAAAGTTGTTCCAAGTTTGGAAAGTTGCATTTTCTGAAAGATGCAAAACTTACATTCTTTCTGTTTTCATTAGGAAACACTTCACAGTGAAAGAAACAAAATTACACTTATTAAACTTCAAAGATTATGTTTACTTTTTCAACCAACAGAGACGTGGAAAGTAAATTGGAAACGGGACATAAACATGAGTGGAAGCTTTGCATAGTCTTTCAGAGGAAAAGAGATTGCCCTCCACAGAGTGGAGAAGAATGATGTCAGTAAAAACTAACACCATTCTCCTCAACCTGCTTTAATGCTGGCATCTAGCAGTCAGTGATTATGCCAGAAAAACTAGCACTGTGGACAAACTGGCTTGTTCCTTTGAAAGAAATCTGTGGCAGTTTAGCTAGTCCTAACTTTGCAGCTTTAGTTTCTTCTTGCACACTTCTAACCTTAACGGCATCAACCGAAGATGTATTTATTGTTTATGTCAAAACAGCCCCTTGTTATATTTTGTATTTTACCATGAAACAGGGAGAAAGGGTGTATAGTAGCATTATACCTGATTGAAATATTTTGTGTAAGCTGGCATTAAGTGAAAATTGTTCGCTATTTAAGACACTGATTAACATGACAGATTCTAGAGTCAGACTCATGAGGTTCAAATTCCAGCTCTGTCATTTGTTAATTGTGTGAGTTAGATAAAATTATGAAACCTTTGTATGCCTCAGCTTTCTCATTTATAAAATGGGACTAGTAATAATATTATCAATGTGGCTCATATCGAATTATTATAAGAATTGTATATTGTACTGCTTTTAAAGCATTTAACAGTGCTTGTCAAATAATAAGCACCAACGAATATTAACTTGTTGCAAACTTCATGTTGAAATTTGATCCCCAATGTAGCAGGTGAGGCCTAATGGGAAACGTTTGGGTCATGGAGGTGGATCTCTCATGAGTGACTTGGTGCAGTCCTCGTGGTAATGACGGAGTTTTCATTCTTTTCGTTCCCATAACAGCTGGTTGTTAAAACGAGCCTGGCACCTCCTCCCTCTCTCTCTTATGTGATCTCTACACAGGCCAGATTCCCTTCAACTTCCGCCATAAGTGGAAGCAGCCTGAACCCCTTAATAGAGTTAGATGCTGGTGCCATGCTTCTTGTACAATCTGCAGAACCCTGAGCCAAATCAATCTTTTTTCTTTATGAGTTACCTAGCCTGTGATATTCTTCTATAGGAACACAAATAGACTAAGACTCATTACTATTATCATTTGCAACAAATTATCCATTAAAATAGTCAGGAGGAACTTAGGAAAAGAGAAATACAGGAATCTACTTGGAAAGTCAATTAGTGTCTCTGTGGGAAGGCCAGACTGTTGTCCTTTCTGTGTCCTGTCTCAGTAAGTCTGTTGTGTGTATGTTATTCAACTTAATTCATCTCCACTAAAATTGTTTCACAAGAGTTTGGAAGGATATTTACCAATTTCATTTCTGATGAAATTAAATTGAGTAGCACAAGTGATGACATACTGTAAGTGACTCTGCATATTAATATAGCCTCCAACCTCTGCATCAGAGAAAGGGCAATAAACTTACTCAAGGGCAACTAATCTCCAGATGAGGATTAATTTTCAAATATTTTTAAAATGAGGGGGAAATGCCACAACAACATTATTCCAAGATATAAAAATTACAAAGTAGTTAGTCAGAAAATCCAGAAAAAATAACTGCACTGGTCAGCTCAGGCTACAATAGCAAAATACCATTGACTGGATAACTTAAACAACAGAAATGTATTTTCTCATAGTTTCTTGGTCTGGAAAGTCCAAGGGTCAGTTTCTGGTGAGGGGTCTTCTTCTGGATTGCAGACAGCCACCTTCTTGTGTCCCCATATGGCAGAGAAAGAGTGTTCTGATGTCTCTTCCTCTTTTTATGTGGATTAGGACCCCACCCTGGTGACCTCATCTCATCAAAATTATTTCCTAAAGGCCCTGTCTCCAAATACTAAGTCACATTGTGGGTTAAGGCTTCAATATATGAATTTGTGGAATGGACACAATTCAGTCCATTCCAAGGACATAACTCTGAAAAAGTTATGATTATGAAAATAAGAAAAAAAAAGTTACTTGTTTAGAAATCAGAAATGTGTGCACCTGAAAGGAGTAGAAGATATAGGTTTTATAAAACTGGAGCAGGTGGCCAGAAGCAGCAGACTAGCAGAGATGAACAAAGGGTATCGAGAATTGGAAAATGAAGTGGCAATCTGAAATCTTAAACCCAGAGACTTCCAATTACCTCACTAAATTACTCAGGTAGAACAGCTATTCCTGAAGCCTTCAATCTAACAAAGAGGTTACTATGATTAATGCATTTTCCTTAACGTCTAGTATTTGGTTTAATTGCAGATTTTCTTACAGAAAAAAATAATTTCAGAAATCGTTTTCAAATGCAGTATTTGGTGTGAGGACGGATGTGGAGAGAAACAGAGATAAGGAGAGAAGAATAGATAAGTGGATAAATGAAAAAGCATAAAGAAGGGAGTTAATAAGGTATGGCGAGTCAGGGACAAGTCAAGATGGCAAAAAAGAAGTGGTATGAAGAAACTGGTGCATGAAAGAGTAGAGATAACAGTAAATAATAGAAAAAAGGGAACAACAAAAGGCTACCTCACGAACAGCACATGTAGCATTATTAAATATTAAAAGATTATCTAAATAAGGACAGAGTCAGAAGAATAATAAAAATACTAAAACCATAAACAGGTTCAGATAATTGTTTCATGGTATTTTAATAAAATCTTGCTGTGTTTTATTCTGTAAGTTATTTTAAGAAAGGGCCTTTGTCTTGCATTGGCTTTTATTCCCAGTATGTCTTGTGAACAAATTGTTTCCACAAGCATCTGTGGATGGTTGAATTAAATAAATATTGTGTCCTTACTACCTACCAGATACAATTGTCTCCGTGTAGCCATGGAGGATTGGTTTCAGGACCCCCTGGAGATAACAAAATTTGCAGATGCTCAAGTCCCTGATATAAAGTTGTATAGTATTTGCATATAGCCTATGCATATCCTCCAGTATACTTTAAATTATCTCTAGATTACTTATAATGCCTAATACAATAAAAGTGCTATGTCAATAATTGTTCTATGGCTTAAGGAATAATAAAAAGAAGAAAATAAGCCTGTATATGTTCCATTCAGACACAGTCATCCTTTTGTTTCCAAATATTTTCAATCTATGTTTGAGTGAATCCACAGATGCAGAACCCACAGATACAGAGGACCTGCTGTACTGTACTACTTGCTGAGAATATAAAGATAAATGTGCTTTGCCTTCTGATCTCAAAGAATTATCAGCCTAGTTGAAAAGAAATAAATTATAGACATCCAATAGTTACTCTTAAAGTAAAAATTATCTAAAAGTATGGAGAGTATTGGATAATGAACGTTTTGTACTAAAAAAAGATTCTTTAAGTAAAAATTAAAATTTTAATATCCATTTAAATTTGTTAACCTGAGATATCCTTCTCTATATTGGTGTCAATCCTAAACTTATGACTTGAAGAGCTAAGATCTTCAGATTTCAGGCTCAACTGAATTTTTTCCTCTAAGTATTGCATTACTTAAATTCTTTCCTCATATTTATGAACTTTATGAATCACATAATTTAACAATAAAGACTATGAAGAATAACTGATATTTCCGAAGTCCCAAAGCTGGTGTGGAACAGGGCCAGATTAAAAACTATACTAGCACTATTGGTTCTCCAACCTGGAAATTTGGGGAGAAAAGCATTGTAGCTCATTCTTTATCATTTGCTTTATTGGACTATTATGTTCTTTCTTCTGTTTCCCGATGAAACTCAGAGGAAGCTCAATTACAGAATCCCATAACATTATTTGTATATACAATTCCAGCCCTGCCTGACATTTAATTTTACCTCTGAAAGGACTAATCTAATCTCTACAAGTCTGTTTTAGGGCTGGAATAAGACCTGGAAGCAAAAGACAGGAAGTGAGATTATCCAGTTTAAGCAATTATAAAGCTACTTTTTAAAGAACTGATGTCTACCAAGTTTTATTATATAAGTTCTGCCCAAAAGTGTGCAGAAAAAAAAAAAAATGAACTAGCTGACAGTGTCCTATGACAGCACAGTTTATATCTCTTCTTCAGGATTTTAACTGAAGCTTTTCAACAGTCCTGGTTAAATCACCAGATGGGTTTGAAAGAATGTCATTACAAAGTCCTTATGTGAGTTGGCAAATAGAAGCCAACAAAAGCTTTGTGCTTTATTCGGACCAACCCATGCTGAGGAGTCCAAAGTCTGATTTTTTTGGAAATATTTTTGTCTACGAAATATTTCCTGATTGAACTCTATAGCTTTCTTACCCACCCTTGTCTCTCTCTTTAAGGAAGAAACACAAGATATTTAAGCTTAGATCTCATAAGAATAAAACTTTTCAAATGAGCAGAAATTTCAAAAGGCATTTCGTAAAACAGAGGCCGAATCAAAGAGAATGGCAAATAACTGTATTTTGATGAAGACTGAAACCTCTGGGTATTTAAACTACACATACACTGTGTGTTTGTGTGTGTGTATATAGATATACATTTTTTCCTTTTGTATATTCTTTCTCTCATATGATATTTGTGACATAAAACAGATGGTGGTTCTGTCCTCAGAAAAAAGATAAATCAATGTGACTAGTTACCAGTGCTGTTGGAAGGTTCTGTCTTTTAGATTGAAGCCGTTTCCTACCTGAAACAAAGTTTTACAGAAAGCAAGGCATGACCATTTCCAAGAAGAATTCTTTTAAGCTATATCTGTATAGGGCGGGCCACCTGGGTTGCAGAATGGTCCATCTGTTCATGTTAGCAGTCTCTGTAAGAGGCAGGGATGGCTACTGCTAAATTGAATGTTCCACGTACCTCCATGATCACTGAGAAGGGAAGCACCAAATGGCTCACCCATGCTGTGGCCCATTCATGTGAGAACATTGATGACACAGTGGAGAGCAAATATGGCAGATGTCCTCAACAGGGAAGAACAAGCAGCATATTTGCGAACTGTGCTCCTGGTCATACTTGACTGGTGAAGGGTTGGGGTAAACAAGTACACAGAGTGTTGACTGAGTTAGGAGTGAAGCAGAGAAACACACTAGTCTGAAACAATATTAACATATTAATTATATTTTACTATGTATTCAGTAATTTAGTTATAACATTTGTTGTATGGCCTTACTGCCTCAGTTTATATAGAAATTCTAAATTCCATCTTGGTTAGGAGATGAGGGTTCTTTTCATGTCTTCATTTTTCAAAACAAAACAAAACATTTCATTCCACCACCCTCAGTTAAAGGGAATTCACAGGCATCTGAGACCCATGCATGGTAGTGTTGCCTGCAGGAAATGGAGGAAGCATCTCATATTGGAGGACAGCTCAGGAGCCCTGCTTTCCTTCCATGCTTTTCCCTTATCCTTCTGACAAAAGATTATTTTCACCTCTCTCTCATGAAGGAGTCAGATCACTCAGAGACATTCATCTTGTTTTCCCCTTCTCCCAGGCTCATTGTTATGTAGCTTTTGAGATAGAAAAACTTACTTTGCAACCTTACATTCATTTCAATTCTTTTTATTTAGACCTTAGGGCAAATGTTTTCTTGAGTATTTGTTTCTGCCTTTGGTTATGCTTAAAAGAAAAAATGACCTACAGACTACCATTGGCAGAGCCGAAAGGCAGGGAAATACATAGAACATCCACATATTTTTCCATCAATAAATAATCCTAAATTTTCAAATACATGATGATGTTTTCCTCAGAATAATCCCTTAGGTAGATACTACTAGCCTTTCTGTACAGATGAGAAAACTGGGACTCAGAGAGGTACTAATTTATCTACTTTTGTTTAGCTGAAAACTGAGAAACGTGACCTCTTTTACATTCAAAGTTTGACAAAGATTCTCTCCTTGACCAAACTCCAGCCAGACTTTTTTGAGCACTCTTCTCAACTAAGCCTCAACTTTGGCCTACAAAGGCTTGAATAAACACTAACACAGTTTCTAACAGCTCAAGACCACCTCCCTAATATGACCCTTAAACTGTCTGCTACGAAAACTCAAGGCTGCCAAAAAATTTTTACTGTTTGTTCCAGCCAACACTTGAGGATGCAGACTGGGGCCTCTGTGTTCCATTCTTTGTGAAATGATGAATCCTGTCCTTGATTATTGCCACTAGCAGATATTGCTTGTCTAATGGCATTTACACTGATTGATTCTGTGTCATTTTTCACTTTCCTAACTCTGCTAAGCCCCTACTTGCCCCACTTTCTACTCCTTAATTTTCCTTTTAAAATATGCATTTACCTCTATGCAAGCCAAAGTTGAGTTCAGTTCATGCTGGACTCATTTCCCTACTGCAATAGTTATTACTGATTAAAATCTGTTCTTACTACTTAGTGTTCGGCTTCGTTTATCTTTGACAAGCTGTAAGTTGACATGAGTGCACATTAAAATTATAAAATGTGGCCGTGCGCGTGGTGGCTCACGCCTGTAATCCCAGCACTTTGCGAGGCCAAGGCGGGCAGATCACGAGGTCAGGGGATGAGACCATCCTGGCTACCATGGTGAAACCCCTTCTCTACTAAAAATAGGAAAACAAAATTAGCGGGACATGGTGGCAGGCGCCTTTAGTCCCAGCTACTCCTGAGGCAGAGACGGGAGAATGGCTTGAACCTGGGAGGCAGAGCTTGCAGTGAGCCAAGATCGCGCCACTGCACGCCAGCCTGGGCGACAAGAGCCAGACTCCGTCTCAAAAAGTAAAATAAAATAAAATAATAAAATATTTCCACTTTTTGTTGCCTGTTAGACTTCTAACAAGGTTATAATCCTTTAAAGTAAGATACTACCATTGTTTGTAAGCTTCCTGAAAGCAAAGATCAAATTCCTTCTGCTCACTATTGTAATTGAGGGGTGACAATGTGCTAGCAGCCCTTGCTCGGTCTTGGCGCCTCCTCAGTCTAGGTGTCCACTCTGGCTGTGCTTGAGGAGCCCTTCAGCCACCACTGCACTGTGGGAGCCCCACTCTAGGCTGGTGGAGGCCGGAGCCGGCTCCCTGTGCTTGCTGGGAGGTGTGGAGAGAGAGGCGCAGGCGGGAATCCGGGTTGCGCTCCCAGGCCAGCGCGAGTTCAGGGTGAGTGCTGGCTTGGCGGTCCCTCACTGGGGCCCTCACAGTGAAGGGCCCAGCAGCTGCGGAGGGTGCTTGAGGTCCCCCACCACTGCTGACCGCTGGTGCACCACGCTGGAATTCTCAGGGGGCCTCTGTCGCGGCCCCCTGGGACCTGCAGCAGCTCACCATGCCCACAAACCCCCCCTCCTCCGTGGGCCTCCCCGCAGGCTGAGCCTCCCCAACAGGCGTTGCCCCCTGCTCCGCAGCTCCGAGTCCTATCAAGCGCCCAAGGGCTGAGGAGTGGGGGCCTGCCGTGTGGGACTGGCCGGCAGCTCCATCCAGGGCCCCAGGGTGCAATCCAGTAGGGGAAGCCAGCTGGACTCCTGAGTTGGGTGGGGACTTGGAGAACTTTTATGTTTAGCTGGAGGATTGTAAATGTACCAATCAGCATCCTGTGTCTAGCTCAAGGTTTGTAAATGCACCAATCAGTGCTGTGTGTCTAGCTAATCTAGTGGATACTTAGAGAACTTTTGTCTAAAAGACTGCAAATGCACCAATCAGCACTCTGTGTCCAGCTCAAGGTTTGTAAACACACCAGTCATTACCCTATCAAAACAGACCAATCAGCTCTCTGTAAAATGGACCAATCAGCAGGATGTGAGTGGGGTCAGATAAGGGAAAAAAAGCAGGCTGCCCAAGCCAGCAGTGGCAACCTGCTGGGGTCCCCTTCCACACTATGGAAGCTTTGTTCTTTCCCTCTTCACAGTAAATCTTGCTGCTGCTGGCTCTTTGGGTCCGTGCCGCCTTTATGAGCTGTAACACCGCGAAGGTCTGCAGCTTCATTCCTGAAGTCAGCCAGACCAGGAACCCATGAGAAGGAAAAAACTCTGTACACACCATCTTTAAGAACTGTTAACATTCACCGCGTGGGTCCACAGCTTCACTCTTGAAGTCAGCAAGACCAAGAACCCACCAATTCCAGACACATAATCACCACACTTCCTGGCACATAAATGTTCAGTAAATATCTGTATATTGGGAAGGGTAAGGCACACAGATAGAACCATAATTCATATGCTCTCTAATATTTCTTTTCTTGTGTGGACAAAAGCCAACGTTCTCCTTAGCCTTAAGTTATAGGTTATAGATGGATCATATATTCACTTACACATATGTAGAGATTTCAGTGTTTCCTGAGTTGTACAGTATATTAGCTACTTGTAGTGTTACTTCTGTATGTAATAACCTGAAAATAATGGGAGTATGTAAGGGAAAATATTTCATTTATTTAGCTATTTGTGTGCAAACAGAACCTACTTAACTTTGCAGAGTGAGCAAAGAAAACGACTCCACAGTCTCTCCTTTGCTCTTCTCTCTCTGTCATCAAGACGTATGTTTCTTACCTTTGTGTATGTTATATACTTTCATAAAAATATTTTTATGAAAAATTTTACTCATGCAGAGGCAGTGGAAAGCTCTATAAAAATGTTGCCTGCGATTATTGAAAAGGGAGGCAGTTCTTGCCAGAACAAATTTTTCAAATGAGCCTGAGAAAGGTTTGATTCAGAAAAAAGAAAACAGCAATCAGGATTTATCCAGAAAGGAAAGAAAAATGCTGTGCTTCAATTCAAAGCAACTTAGAATACAGTATGCTGACTCTTTTATTGAAGGGAAAACACAGAAGACTCAAAACCCAGTTACCTTTCTGGCACCTTCTCATTAGTTTTATTGTCTTTATTTGATCTGCCAGGTTTATAGCACTTTCACATGTGCATTTCTCATTGCTTTTCAGAAAGTGTTGTCATGCCTGTAGAGTTCCAGAAGCAGAGATGGAACATGTTGCCAAGAAATAATGGTGATGTTTACTGACAATATTCTAGATAGATGTCAGTTTATATACATTACAAAGTATGAATTTTATAGACATAGTCACATATCAGTCTTACATATATATTTCTGACATACGTGCATTTTAAGTTAGAAAATTCATGTACACATTGTAACTTAAGGGTAGTGTGTGTATACACACACACACACACACATATATGTAATGTTCTTCATTCCATCTTGCTGGCTCAGCCCAATAGAGAAAAGATAAAAGGGTTTATGTTTATTTTTATAAATTGATTTTTCTATTTTCCAAGCTTGATTTGAGCCAGAGGTAAAGAGGTTAGTACTCTGCAAAAATGGAAATAACCTTTTCTCTTTCTTTGTGATAATGAAAGCATACAGCACACATATCAGCTAGTTTCAAAAAATGCTGAGTCCTTGCTTATTTTCTGCTTCAGTAATCTTTATTGAACAGCAGTCCTGTTCTACATGAATAATATTTGTTTTATTTGGAGGGGGGTCTTTACAATTCTTTGTCTAAAATTCATTGTGTACCAGTCTCATCTAGACTTCCCTACAGCTGTTTATGGGAGTAAGCTGGCTCAAGAGATTAGGGGATGCAAAGGAACATTAAACATAATGCTAATATTTAGTTTCCTGTGTTGTAAAATAAACATTCTAGGGCCGGTTTCTTCAAAGAGTCTCTTCCTAGATGACAGAATTCTACCTAGTACAAGCTTGTGAAATGATTGCCTCAAATTCATCGATGATATATTAAGACAAAGTCTAAGAAAAATCCTGAAAGTCCTGAGTGTTGTATCATAAGCAGGCTTATAGGGTGGATCTACTAAAACAGGAAGGGCATGTGTGCCCATCCCATTTCTGTCTATAAATTGCTATCACGCTAAATATGTGCTAATGAAAATGACCAGTATTAGATGCCAAACATAGGAAATAGCATATTTTTCCCACCAACTCCCACTGAATTCCCCGTATCTGAGTCTTTAATGGTGCCATGCAAGGAAAAATGGCAAAGTTACATATAATCATTCAGTTTATCAATTTTTTGCACTGTTGCAAGCTACCTTGGATCATTTTCAAAGCTGTGCAAGGACTATAGTGAATCAAAGGAGAAAATTTAAAAATCAAAGGAGATGATCTAAATCCAAACAACACTAGCTAACACAAATTTTTTTGTGTCTTTGGCAAAGATTCCAGAAGTATAGTTGAATCTAAATTTTTCGAGAAGGAACTCTGGTATGAGGGAACACAATTTCTCTGAAGGCAAAGATTCTACCAGAGACAAGAAGGCAAAGATTCTGGCTGAAAAGAAGAGGGAGAGAGAACAAGAAAAAAAGACCGTCTCTTGCAGAAATCTCTGTCCCTAAAAACAAAAGATCTTCACCACCACCTGTGACACATTGCACGGTTACTTGAGATCATCACTACAAGAGTTACTACTTGAGACCGTCACTATGACAATTACTACTGTTACTACTTGAGACGACATTACCACAGTTATTATTGTTACTACTTGAGACCTTCACTACATCACTATGACACTAAACAAAGGGAACAAAGGGACAAACAGAGAAATGAAAACTTAAGACAAAAGAAACTGTTTTAAAGGAAGGGGAACCAGGGAAGAAGAAGAGAGCTCCCTGCTTCTAGTGATCAAAGGCAGCCCCAGAACTTCTGCAGCCCTTCCTATTTATTGGGTAGTAAGAGCAGGGAGGAGGGGGTAACAATTGGTCAGCTGCTTAATTGATAACAGGTTCATATTATTACTAACAGGCTTCAGATGTGCCCAATCACAAGAAACACTGCGCTTGGGGTGTGACTGCCCTCAGCATTTCTTCTGGGTGGCAGATGCAGTTTGTCAGTTTGCCAACATTCTGCATTTATGACAAACAGTTTGCCGTTTATTCATATAGCCTCCAGTGGTACACTGAGTTGATCACGACCCTCACTCTTTTCAGCCTCCAACAACCACCCACAATACTAGCTTGATCTCACAGTGAAGTTCAAGTATCCTGATAATAGAAATTAAAATGGAATTAACAACCCTAAGAAGAGGCAGTTTAAATTATTTTTCAGTATTTTATTCCAAAAATTGGGAATGCCATGCTGTTCTATAATTGTTGTCTTTTCCTGAGGAAAAATATTCTAGAATTTGAACAATACTCACTATTCTGAAGATTGCCAGTGAATGCAAGCAAAAGTGGCAAAAGGGATATGGAATCACAGAATACTGTATTCACAGAATCCTTTTGCCCAGAAAACTAAATACTGTTGCCCTGTAAGAAGTTTTTAATTTTTTTTTCATCCCATAAGAAATTAGGTGACTCCCCAGATGGTATATTTTAGAAGTATCAGGAAGTCTCCTTTTCCCAAAACTTTTTCTTTATTGCTATAATTTCTTAAATAGAAAAAACAGCATTCATTTAAAAGGAACTAAAGAGTAAATAACGAAACAAATACCTTCTGACATCTTCAACTATGTGCTAAAATTAGAACTGGAATTATTTAATAAATCATCTCATTTAATTCACAATGAGGAACAAATAGGTAATTTAGTCACGTCTTTGTCACACCTGCATCTCATTCACTTATTCTAAAAATACTCATTGAGCACCTATTCTGGCCTAAGCAACATGTAAAGTCTTGATAATATAGAGGTGGAAAAAAATAATCATAGGCAAAACTTTCAGAAGGTAAAATGGTTATTAATTCAGCCAGTAATGCTAGCTGATTCTAGAATTTGGGCAGAATGCTATGACGAGAAAGACAAGTAGGTAAAGGGAAGAAAATTTAGCAAGACAGCAGTGACAAAGGATAATATCATGAGACGGTGTCTTTGAGGGATACAATAAAAATATCATGTTATTTCCATTTAGATTGCCAGTCTCATTCACTCAAGTCTTACCATAATGCCTGCTTTTTATAAGATGATAAACAGCTTTATTGATAAGTAAAAATCAGAATTAACAAAATGCATTGGAGACAGAATATTTAATTCCTACTTTAGATGAAAACCATGGTGTCAAAAGAAGTTTAAAAAACATTTTACTTAAAATCATACAACTATGTTTTACAACTGAGATTTTAATCCAGCTCTGAGTACAAAGTATCCTATATATGCTGCTTTCTTTAAAAACAGCAAGAAGCAAGTAAGTCAGAAAAAAGAAGACGGTGACTCAAAAGCTATCAAGATATGAAACACTGATTTTCTGGCTTTCAGAATTCTGGGTTTTATAGGAAAGGGAAAATGAATAAAAACTGTTGATTACATACAATAATTTTGCTCAATGTCCAAATTTGCCTTTCATTGTACTAAAAACCATGATTTCATAGTCTTGCTGTACATAAATGATACATGTTATGGTGTTTGGGGTCTAGGCAGAGTGTTGGGATATTTATATTTATTAGAAATATTTTGTTAAATTTGAGAAGAGGTTTTCAACTACAATTAATTACATGTTTAAACATTTGACACCTCAGCAACAAATCTAAACCTCAAGACCAGTGGTCATTTATTCTGATATTATAATATTTCTACAGAAAATCATATTTATTAAAAGAATCTTAGAGTTGAAAGAGACTTTAAGAATCACCTAGTTTAGCTTCTCAGAGAGCAATGTTCAATAGATTGTGAGATTCCATGAGAAGGACTAAGTCTTCTGATTTAATCCTAAGTTACTGATTAGGCCTAGGATGTACACAGCTGGGACTACATAACAACATCAAAATTTAGTGGCTTAAAATAACGTGTCATTATATTCTGAGGTTCTCTGGGTTGACTGGCCTCAATGTAGCATTTCTTGCTTGGGATATTTCATGTGGTATTTGTCAAATGGTGCTGGTACTGGAATTACCTGAAAACTGACCTAGTTGATATTGGCTGCTTTTTGGATGTTTAGTTAGGCACTTAATTATGAAAAGTACACATGTTCTCTATATGTGACTTGGGCTTCTGTAAGCATGGTGTCTGAGTTTCAAGAGCAAGAACCAATTTTTTTTTTTTTTTTTTTTTAAGTAGAGATGGGGTTTTGCCATGGTGACCAGGCTGGTCTCAAACTCCTGATCTCAGGTGATCTGCCCACCTCGGCCTCCCAAAGTGCTGATTGCAGGCGTGAGCCACTGCACCCGGCCTGAGCAAGAATCCATGAGCAAGCCTTCCAAGAGTTTGCCAACAAGGCGGAAGTTTCAAAGCATCTCATGACTTGACCTGGGAAGTCCCAGACATCATTTTCACCAAGATCTATTATTCAAGCAAGTCACTAAGCCTACTCTCCATCTAAGGGAAGGGGATACACTTTTAATATGCCCTTTCATGTGAAAGGCAACATGTGCACGTAAGAAGAAAAGGGACTGATGATGGCTATCTTGCGATAATATTTGCCAAAACCTCTTTCCTTTGTATGTTATATCAGGTGAGGTCTTACTTAGCCCCATTGTATTGCTTTTTTTCCCTCCTACCTTCTTATCTTTTTTGTGGGCCTAAAGGAAAATACTTTTGGATTGGAAATAGTAGATCAAATATGATTTTGTTTCAACTATGTCAATTCTGGGCCGAATGAATATCTTGAAACTAAACAAAATAAGCCTAATCCTTCTCATTGAATTTCATATAGTCTACTGAATTCTGCCTTCTAAAGAGATAAACTAAATAGTTTTTAAAATCTTTTCCAATTCTAAGACATTGTAAGATCAGATAACTTTTTGTAGAAATATCTGCCTCGTTAACCAATATTATATAATTTTATAAATGCTGCTACTAGAAAATACTCCATTATTAGAGGTCTTTTCTTTCTTGGCAAATAATTTGCTCAAGGCTTAATGAACTTACTTTGTAGGAAATCATGTTTTGAAGGAAGAAGTAGAAAATCTCTATTATTGTTATGCTGGAATCACCATCCAGTACATAAGTGTCTAAGTTTTTGTTACCCTCAATAGTTCCTAAAATGTAGTAACTACTCAGTAAATTTCTGTTGAATCTTGAATGGCTGAAAAAAAATGCATGTGTGTATGATACAGTTGGCACAGTCTGAAATAACACACATATATGTTCTTGAAATCTTAGGAAAGACAATTCTATTTTACTGAGTTCTGCATTCATGGATGCAAACACAGAATAATAATATATGTGACATGCCCATACTATTATAGTATAAGTAGATTCATAATTTCTGATCTTTATTGCACAGATCTGTATGTCACACTCACTAATAACTCAGGTCCCAAGGGACATTTCCTAATTGTGCTCCAGAGGTTCAACGAAACGCTGGATGCTTTGAGTCTGGTAATGAGGTTATAAACTTAGTATTACTGAGAGTGAAAAGATCAGGTTCTTAATATAAATCCTACAAAGATCTTTCTAAGATATAATTTTCATTCTGATTCTGTTTCTTGGCAAAAAACATCTTCCAACCCCCACTGAGACTGTAGGCCTATGCATACATAGTCTGCCTCTGTCTCTATAAGAAAGCAGACGCAAAGGCAATGCAGTTTGAGTTGGTCAGGTGCCCCAGCATCTGTGCTTCCAAAGTGATTGTGAATGTTTTAGGTAATGGGCAGCCTGGTGGTTCTGGCTTATATCCATGTGGCCTCAAAGGCCATGTACTCTGACACTTTCTGAAATAGTGTCACTAAAATCCTGACACTCCTTTTCCTAATTACTGATTAGAAAACTGCAATTGATTCAAATATGAAATTATGATTTCACAAGTCTTTTTATTAGCCTGGGAACAGATGTACTGCTACATTGCCAGAATTAGAGTGGTTTGGCTTTGCTCCAAACTGTGCCCTGCACACATACCAATTTTGTTAAAGTTTTGTGTACAAAGAATAATTAGACAAATTCTTTAGGTTATAAATCTTTTCATCCTTCTCTATTAAAAAAAAACTCCTTGCAACAAATAATATTTTAAAAATATTTATGTCTTTTTCAATCTTTATATTTCCTTATATGTATTTTTTTTCTTCATTGCCCCAAGACATGACTTCAAGGCCAGGGGTTAGGGAAGTGCCAGGAGGGTACTACAGCAATTACAGCATGACTACAGTTAAGATTCTTTTTTTCCATCTACAGCTAAATTTTAAAGTCTCCAAAAAGACAATTGTGAAAACTAGTTTGTCTAAAAGAATGATTTATGTTCATTTTCTTATCATCTTTCTTTTATTTAAAATATAAAGCGGTAACCCTTGTCAACTTGATCGTACAGCTATACAAAGTGGAATTCTTTTCCAAACAGGAAGAAAACTGAGGATAAGCTATTTCCAGTCCTGACAGATTGTGGAGAAAAAAAGGAAAGTTAAGAAAAAGAGGAGATGAAAAACATGTTTAAATTCTGCCTTTCCAGGTTCAAGCCCTCAAGCAGGAAAATGTGTAAGATGAGTGAAAAGGGATCCTCTTGGTAGACAGAACTCTATTTTGCTTCACATTTGAACTCAAGGAAGAGACTGCTGGGAAGGGTATACCTATAACCTCACAAAGTAATTCCAAATAATCAAAGATGGAGTAATAGCATAATCAGGTGGACAGGAAACCTAGTTAGCGCTCAAGAGTTACCATTAGCCATCAGGTTCAAAGTGAGAAACAAGTTCATGCATGCCTCTTAAGAGTCAGGAAGTGTGGCAGGCAGCTTCTAAGGTGGTCCAAATGATCTTTACCTCCTGGTATTTGCAGGCTTGTGCAATCTCCTCTTGATTAACTTGCTTTTAACCAATGGAATGGGATAACCTGGAGGGGATGTCACTTCTGTTATTCGGTTTCCAATATTATGACTTCTGTCTTGCTAACAGATTCTCTATTGCTTTCTTAGCTGGCATGCTTTAATGAAGCAAATTGCCATGTTGGAGAAGTCTACATGGCAGAAAGCTAAGGGAAGCTGTATTAGTCTTCTCAGGCTACCATAACAGAATACCACAGACTGGGTAGATTAAATAACAGAAATTTATTTTCTTACAGGTCTGGAAACCAGAAGTCCAAGATCAAGATGTCCATAGAGTTGGTTTCTAGTGAAGCCTCTGTCCTTGGGTTGGAGCTGGGCATATGGCCTTTGCCCTTATATAGCCTTTCATTGGTGTGCACATGGAGAGAGAGATATCTCTGGTCTTCCCCTCCATATAAGAACTCCAGTCCTATTTGGTTAGATTTCTACCTTTGTTACCTCATTTAACCTTAATCACTTCCTTAAAGGCCCTATTTCAAATACAGTTACCTTGAGGGTTAGGCCTTCAACATATAAATGTAAGGGGACACAATTCAGTTCATAACAGTAGCTTCTCACCAATAGCCAATGAGGATCTGAGGCCCTCAATTAGCTAATTGGGAACTTAATGCTGCCAACAAGCAATGAGTAAGCTTGGAAACAGATTATTTCCCAGTTGAGTCTTCAGATGAGACTGCAGACCCTGAGCCAATGCCTTGATTTTGGGATTCTGAAAAATTATAAAGCTGAGGACACAAATAAGCCAGGTCAAGATTCTTGGAGAACAGAATCTGTGAAATTATAAATATGTATTTTAAGGCATGCAGTTTTGTGGTAAGTTGTTAGACAACAAAAAAAACTAATACAGAGCAGTATTGCTTAGAGCCGGGAGGTCATCCATGGAGTCCAGGAATCAGGCAAGCACTTCATTTAGTAATGAAAGGAGTGATTTTGCTGAAGCAAACCTTCTGCCTCTTTTCAGTATGTTAGAGAAGCAGAGAAGTTTTAGTGTGGTTAAGAACGTGGGTCCTAAAATCAGACAAATCTGAGTTCTAATTCCTCTGGCACTTAATAGCAGTGCATCCTTGGACAAGCTACTTTACAGCAAAAGTGAATGCAGAATAAGAAATTCAAAGCAAAGTAGTATAATATTCAAGATGATTGTAATAACTATGTTGAGCAATAAGTGAAATAAAGGTGAATTATTTGGCACATAAGATGTATTTAATTAATATTAGCTTTTATTGTTAGGCTGCAAATAGGAAAAGGGAGTAATGCTGGGTTTACCACTTACTGAGTTCCTGATATGTGCTATATGTATAATATGCTATATATAAACTCCATATGATCTTGCATACTCTATCTACGATGACATATATATTTGATCTTGCACCCTCTTTCAGAATTATCCTAAATAGTTACTATTATCTTTATTTCTGCAACAGAAATCTCAGCAATTGTAAATGACAATGGCTAGAGTTATATAGATTCCATGGGAATTTGAATCTAGAGCCATGGGTTCTAAGAACCCTGACCCTTTTTGTTGTATCATGTCTCCAATATTATGACAAAACCTTGACAAAAAATCTACGGTGATTACTTAGTATACTGTAGAGTTGAGTGCCATCCTCTTGCAAACCAGAAAATTCAATGACAACAAAATACTCATTGGTTCAAACGGTTTTCAATTTGGATTGAATCCTCTTTTTTTTTTTTTTTTTGGTATCATTTCTGTTAATGTCATGGCTACATCAGAAAGAGATTATCATTGGTTAATTCAAAATGACTTTATTCAGTTTATTCGATTAACTTCACAAAAGAGAGAAGTAGGTTCTATTTCTCATTGCTTATGAACAAAATAGGGTCATCACCCCTTGCATGGCATTGATTTGATTTTTGTTCACATCTTTCAAACATACTCCATTAGTTGCAACTGGATTATTATACCTCCCTGAAATTGATCAAGCTTACATTGGGAAAGATGGTTTTTGAAGGAGAAATCAGAAACATGAAGAATTTTTCCAGCACTTTGGGAGGCTGAGGCAGGTGGATCACCTGAGGT
This sequence comes from Papio anubis, assembly GCF_008728515.1. Lineage (NCBI taxonomy): Eukaryota > Metazoa > Chordata > Mammalia > Primates > Cercopithecidae > Papio > Papio anubis. The sequence continues at coordinate 166,935,180 of NC_044977.1, read as the reverse complement.
CAGAAGTTTGAGACTGGCCTGGCCAACATAGTGAAACCTCGTCTCTACTGAAAATACAAAAATTAGATGAGGCTGGTGGAATGTGCCTGTAATTCCAGCTACTTGGGAGGCTGAGGCAGGAGAATAGCTTGAACCTGGGAGGCAGAGGTTGCAGTGAGCCAAGACGGAGCCAATGCACTCCAGTCTGGGTGACAGAGTGAGACACCATCTCCAAAAAAAAAAAAAAAGATTATTTTTATTTCATATTAATAAGACAGACGTGATTACTTAAATTGGCATGATAACCTTCCAGTTTCTTGCCCTCTTATGGAACAAATCACGCTGCTGTGTCTATATATTTCTTGTAATTTCTCCATATGCTCTAAATGTTGCATCGAGAAAATACAATGGTCAGATTTTATAAGAGCATCAGTGAACTGTCAGGCCTATCCCACAAAGAATGACAAGAAGACAAGAAAATGAGACCAGCGAGAAAAACAATAGATAAATAATGTCAGAGTCAAATGGGTTGAATACGCAGAAGCTAGGAGCAAACATAGGAAATTATAAACCATCCTAGTCAAGACATTTTCAGATCCTGTGTTTCCATGAAATGCAGAAAATTGCCTGTTAAAATGATACCGAGAGAGAGAGAGGGAGAGAGGGAAAAAAATTTGAAGTGTGCTTTATTTCTTCTAGTCATTTGTTATACACTCCAAAATCCAGTCAATATATCCAAGGACATATTGACCATGAATTTAGCTTTTATATTCCTTGGGGAAAGAAAAGGATATTTGACATAAAATGATCAATTATGATGAACACAAAGCAAAGTGGCTTCAGCAATTCTCTGGTGCTCTGCTGGTTTCCTTCAATCTTTACAGGCTATTTTGCTGTTCTTGTGATATTTTTTTTTCACCCTACATCTTTTCTCTTTTCTTGTTCTTTATTGAGTTTAATTACAGTTACTGTTCATGGGCTGTTGAGCTTAAAAATCATTTGCTGCCTTGTATATTTACTCTGCACTTGATTCATTCACAGCTGTTCATCAGTGTCATAATATTCAGACTGGGGAGTAAAATTGCTTATCTTTATGGAGCAAAAGAAGCATTTTCATTTACTCAAGGTCTATAAAGAAAGAATAATGAAATGATTATAATGGTAATTCTTTAGTTCAATTTATTTAAGTTTTCTTTTATGTGCCAATACCGTGGTATATTTTTGATGATCCTATTAACTATGGTCACTAATTCCTGGAGATAGCTGAATGAATAAAGCTGCCTGCACGTGTTCTAGAAAAACTAGGTCAAAGTCTATTGGCCACAGATGAAAGCGTATTGGCATCTCTACCTCAATACTGATATCTATGAACTGGCTTTACCTTGTAATCATAATTGGAGTAACATAAAATACATCTTCTCTGCATAAAAGTTTTGCCTGGCAGTTTTACATTTTAAGTCTCTTCTTTGAATGAAGGCATTATCTTAAAGTAATTTTTTTAATATGCAAGATGTTTTCTGGGAGAAGCAACACATTAGCTATCATCAGCATATGGAATTTGTTTATGAGATGAGAGTTGCAAGTAAACTTCATTTCAGGAAGAAGCACTGGAACTATCTTCATTGGGGCCAGCCCCTTCATTGAAGTCCCCACAGAACTCTTCACAAAGTCTGGTATGCCGACTTCCTCTTTTTACCATTAAGATCACCAACTAACCCACACCTAAAATATACAGTTTGAAGGTTGTTGAAAACCATATATAATGTAAGAGAAAAAATATTTGAGCAATGCCATAAAATAGAAGGTCATCTACTGTAACTCTCCTTCATTAAAAGGTAGATTCATCAGACTTAGAGGTTTTAAATGAATTGATTGCATAACCAAAGTTGCATGGCTTATTAAAAGGTTCAAGAAAGAGAATATCCACAGAAGCAAGCTACTACTGAATCTGGTATTTTCCATGGAGGCATGTGCCAGTCTAAGGTCACTTATGCACTAGGATTCAAAGGGTTTTAGTGGAACAGAAGTCAAATTTGGGGGTCCTGAATATAACGGAAGTTTAAATCAAATACACCCACATAAATACATAAAACCAGGACTCCCAAAAAGTGATAACCTCAGCATCTTCGGGGTTTGGCAGACTGTTTTGAAGAGAGAAAGAAGTGGGAATACTTGCTTGCTTTAGCTTTTGGCCAAGAAAAAAGAAAGTTTTCCCGAAAATTTCTAGCTACATGCTGGTGAAAGGCCAGTATGTATACAACTTGGGTTCCTCAGGTTACCCAAAGAAGGAAATAAATTTAAATTGGAGCGGTTCTCAGTGGTAGTGCCTCTAGGAACCTGGCAGAAATAAAGGGTAACTTTCTCTGGAGGACTATACTTTGACCAGGCCTCAAAATAATTATACTGATAACATGAAGAAAAAAATCTTCCAATGAAAAATTAACATCCAAATAAATAAATTAGAACACATAAACTATAGACACAAAATTAGCAGATATAAAACAGTAAATATGTTTATATTATATTATTTTAAAAAGAAACATTATAAAAAGGAATTTAAAGATATAAAAGCAATCAAACACCAGTCCTTTAATTTGAAAAAAAAAAAAAAAAGCCAATTTCTTAAAAGAGAAAGAGTATAAAAATTCAACAAATTGGATAAAGATTAAATTAAACACAAATTAACAGGTTACTAGTGCACTGAAAGACAGAAATAAACATGTTAAAAGAATATTACAGAAAGCAAAATGATAGAAAAAAGAGAAGCTGGGAGGTAAGGAGGATAGAGTGATTAAGTATGCCATATGTCTAAATTTATAGAGACAGAAGAGAGGGAAAATATTTGAGGAGATGAATGAAGAGAGATTTTTCTTAATGGATGAAAGTCACAAATATTCAGATTAAGAAACCACAGAGAATGTCAAACAGTATAAATTTTTAAAAAATCTACACGTATTTACACCACAAGAGAATTACAGAATCCTAAGGAAATAAAAGACCTTAAATGCAAGCAAAAAGATAGAACAGTAAACAAATAACTAGCAATTTGGCCACAGACAATGTACCAGATGTTAAAAAAATAAAACAGCAGAATAATATCCTCAAAGTAAAATCTAAAGCTATATACCCTTCAGTACATATTTTTTGAGAAAAAAGATAAAATGAAGACAGTTTAAAACAGAGATGAAAATCATTGAGTAAGCTTTTCACAAATAGATCCTTATTTAAAGAAATGATAAAGGATGTACCTCAGTCAGAGAGAGAATCACCTCAGAAGGTCCATCTTTTGTATGTGAAATGTGCATGTTAACATTTCTTTTTTTAACTTTTATTTTAGGTTAAGGATACACGTGTAAGTTTGTTATGTAAGTAAATTGTATGTCACAGGGGTTTGGTGTACAGATTATTTCATCACCCAGGTAATAAATACAGTACCTGATAAGTTGCAGATAAAAGGCAACACTTATACACTACTGGTAAGAATGTAAATTAGTTCAGTCGTTGTGGAAAGCCGTTTGCCGATTTCTCAGAGAACTCAAAGCAGAATTACCATTCAATCCAGCAATCCCATTATTGGGTAGACATCCAAAAATGTATAAATCATTCTACTAAAAGACATATGCATGCATATGTTTATCGCAGCACTATTCATAATAGCAAAGACATGGAATCATCCTAAATGTCCATTAAGGATAGACTGAATAAAGAAAATGTGGTACATATACACCATGGAATACTATGCAGTCATAAACAAATCAGATCATATCCTTTGCAGCAACATGGATGGAGCTGGAAGCCATTGTCCTTAGCAAACTAACACAGGAACAGAAAACCAAATATCACATGTTCTCATTTGTAAGTGGGACCTAAACAATGAGTACATACGGACACAAAGAAGGGAACAACAGACACAGGGCCTACTTGAGGGTAGAGGGAGAGAAGAGGGTAATGATTAAAAAAAACTGCATGTTAAAATTTCTACTGTGACCACTAAAAAATGTATAAACTGTATAGAAAAGATATGAAATAATAATTTTGACTGCTGTTACAACAAAACTCATTCAATCTTAAAATACAAGAGAATAAAAAGCAGAATGAAAAACACAAATAGTTTAGATTTTTTAAATATTTGTAATCAAAATAAAAACAAAATGATCTAATATCTCCAGTTAAAATACAAGTATTTTCAGTCTGTGATTTTAAAAAATTATCTATAGTTTAGAACCTAGAAAGGTTCTAAAACCCCTATGAACTAAGATTGATATTAAAAGAATAAAAGAAACATGCTGAGTTAATAAGAAAATAAGTTCTATTTTTGCTCAACTACCATAAAAGAAAATAAATATGAAAGCAAAAATTACTAGAGGTAAAGAAGACATACATTAATAGGAAGTTTAATTTTTTGGTAAAAAAACATTCTATATGTTTATGAGCATAATAACGTAGTCAAAATATAAGAAGAAATAACTGGCACAAATACAAGAAAAAGTTACTAAATTAAATAACAAAATGAACAAGGTTGACATTAATAATACACACAACAGAAAGTTTAACCATTGATGCATCATTGATTAAAAGAAGTCATATTTCATACATATACCTTACCACAAAGTAAATCTTAAATTAAAACAAAAGATATCATAATGACTATATTCTCTGACTGTAAAATATAACATTCTGAATAAAGTTAATGAAGTTGATTCTTAAGGCCTGTACATTTGTAAATTAAAAACAAGACTTTTAAATAATAAAATCTAATGTCAAAGAATAAATAGCTTTATAAATAAAAATATTGGCACTAAAGCACAGCAAAATACTAAATATTAAACTTGTAAGAAATTACAAAAACTAACTCCAGATATGATAAAGAATCTAAATTAAGTCCTGTAATCATAAAATAATTGAATCTTCAGTAGAAAACTATCCCAAATGAGACTTCCAGACCCACATGGTTTTAGAGACAATCTCAGTGAAACATTTGAGGAACAGAAAATTTCTTTCTTCACAGCAGAAGGAGAAAATAGAAACATTCTCCAACTCACTTTATAAGGTGATCATAACCCACACCAAAACAAAAAAAAATTGTAAGAAATGAAAATTAGAACAATCTCCTTCATGGGCCTAAAAACAAATATCCTCAATTCAATAATAAAGAGTATATTAATGTATACATATATTTAAATTGAATTATATGGCAATGAAAATAAATGAAACATAACTACTGTATGGGTGAATTTCAGAAACATAACAGTGAAGAAAAAAAGAACAAAGGAATACATTTAATGTTTTTATTCCTATAAAGGCCCCAAAGATAAAATACTAAAGAATATATTGCTTAAGATTCATGTTTAAATATGTAAAACTTAAAGTATAGCAAGAGAACACTATATATTAAATTCAGGTCAGCGGTTATATTTAAGGAGGGAAGAAATGAATTACAATCCGGGAGAGGCCCGCGATGTGTTGAAAGATGTTGCTAGTATTCTATTTTTGGAGCAAAGTAGTTGATACATCAGATTTTGCTTTATTATGTGCCTATATATTATTCATAATCTTACACATTATATGTATCACAATAAAATATTTTTAATGGAGGGTATTATGCCAATAACAACATTAGAAAATAATAAGAAACCTGACAAATTAAAGACCGGAGTTCATGTTCTTAGTTATTATGGCAGATTAGCTACTTCAATACTTTTTATGTGAAGTGAGGAAGTAATGGGGAGTCAATAGGATTTGGGAGGTAGAGTCGTATTGCAAATAAACTCTAAATTTCAGTTGAAAGTGTGGATGACTTGATACGGTAGGTGAAATTCTAGTACAGTAGTATTCATGGAATTTGGAAGCTGAGATACTTTGGACTCTGCTTCTATTTACTCATTTAATAAATATTTGCTGATAACTAATCTAGACACTGAAGAAAAAGCAGAAAGGCACATTCCCTGGTCTCAATAAATTTGAAATCTATTAGAGGAGATACATCAATAAGTAGAAAATTATAATATAGCATACAGTGAATAATCTAAGGGTTCACACAGAGGAAGTATTAAGTCATCGAGATTAGAAGGCTAACACAAGAGCTGGGAACAGAAGACCGGGAATTAATCAGGCAAAGAGTGGTGAGAAAGGAAAGGAGAAAACAGGAAGGAGTATGCACAATGGAACAGATATCAAATGTCTGGAACATTTTAAGACATTCAGGGTGACTGTATTTTAGGGAAAGAAAGAAGCAAACGAATAGACTATGGCAAATTAAAAAGAGAGACAGAAAACGAAGGGACTGCAATCAACGTTAGTGAACTTAAAGGTGTTGGGGATCCATTGAAAGATTTTAAGCAGGGCAATGACATATTCTAAAATTGTATTTAAGGAAGATCACTGCAGTGTGAATATTTTGAGTTCGGGCAAGTCTGGAGCATAATAAGTAGGAGGCTGTTCTACTTATTAGAATCTAGATGAGATGTGGTATTTTAGGGAGAAGGGGATAAATGGAAGAACTCAAGACATATTTAGGAGTGCAAAATCAAAAGAATGCAAAATACTTGGATGTTCAAGGTAAGAGGAGAAAGGGCTTATACATGACCTTGAGATTTGGGTTTTGGGGAATTGTGTAAAGCATGGAGCCACTCAGCTCTGGAACTCAGACTATGCAGAATAGAGACAAGATGATGTGTTTTCTTTCCAACAAATGGAGTTTGAGATGTCTGAGGACTGACCAAGTTAACTTAAGTGTAAGCCAGTATTAACGTCAGAAAACGAACTTGATCTAGAGATAATGATTTAGGAAATATCAATCTCCTTCAGATAACTGAAGATAAATCATAGGATTTTTGGAGCTTACTTTCTAATTAGGAAAATTGTGTAGCTATAGAAGAGGCAGAGACAAGAGATTCATAAAGAAATCCAATATTTTTAAAGTAGGCAAAAACATCTAGATGTTCCTATATAGGAAGTCAAGAGTTGGGGGAAAAGTAGCAGCTTACAGATATAGAAGTCATAAGGTCAGTGAGAATCATCAATAGGAATGCTATAAAGAAGTTTGGTTAAGATCAGGAATGGCGGCAGCTGACCAAAATTGTCAAGAAAGAGGCTTAATGACTGATAAAAACTACACGATCAAGGATAGTGACAGAAGGAACGAGGAGAGAACATTTGAACAACAAGAGAATATACAGAATCTGGTAGACCAGTTTGTCACATAAGGTACAAACACAAAACAGAGCAAAAAACTAGAAAAGATATTGCCTCACAGATTTGGAATCTGAGAGAATGAGAAGATGATGGAAAGGTACATGCTTATTACCTTCTTTTTAAAATTACTATTACATGGGTCCTATAGGTTATGACCATTGAAAGATATTAGTAAATCTACTTCAATACACTTTAGTGCTTCAGGTCTGAGACACAATCTAGGAACTGCTGTATCAACCTTTATATATATATATACACACACACACGTATACATATATACGTGTGTGTGTGTGTGTGTGTATATATATATATTTCACTCTTTTTCCACAATTTGGGGGGCATTTTTTCACTTTCCCTATCTTATCAAGACCTTCTTCTCTCTCTACTATTGAGAAAAATCTAAGAAAACTTGAATTCACAATTAAAAATAAGTTAGATCTCACTTGTGAAATCATTGAGATAGAGTGATTTTATTGGCTTCCAGGAAAGAATCAACGTAGTTTAATTTCCATGTAACTCCAGCTAACAATCAGACCACAGTCAAAGATGACTGAAAATAGAAATAACCTGTTGACTTCTATAATAAATGTATGTGCATACGTTGCTGAACTAATTTGATTATGGCATAGTGATTTAGTGCAGCATATTCTTTTCAAATGGCTCACAATCAGCATTCGTTATAGATAATTAAAAAGGACACATGGGTTTCCCATGGTACTTTTATCCTGTACAAATGATTTCTCCCAATTAAAGATTCATTGCATACTTTAAGTCATAATTCCTTGAGTTTATACATAATGTAGACAACTCTTTACCACTGACCACTTGCCGGCAGCAATCTCTTTTATATGATATTAGCATAGGCAATTCCTCCCTTGTGATGTGTTTCAGCATATCCTGTTAATTTACTAGTAGGTAATATTCTCATTTTAGCCATCTCCTGTGATAACATTAATTAGCATCCAGGAACAGGCTCTTGTAATCTATACTATTGGACTCAGGTTTTTGCTGTTTTATTAGTGTTTTTGACCTTGCTTTCACAATAGAACTGCTCAATAAAAGGAAAGCAGCCTTATCTTCTCAGACCCACTGCCCTCATGATATCTATTCTGAGCACAGCCTGTGTACCAAAGAGATCAACAAACCATTCCATTTTTACCTCCTTCTCTATTTGACTTCTGGGCATTCTTTAAAGTATATTGTTCTTCATTCCCAGCTGGCTGAATTTTACTGTTCACAAAATCTCTTTGAATTTACCTTGTGCTGGAAACCATGTGCTTGCCAAGTCTTGTAGGTCATTTTGCATTTCTCTAAAGGGAAAAATAGAGAAGGAGATTCTCCTACCACTATATGCTTAGGAAAGGATTTGTCTCAAAAAATTGGCAAAGTCCTCAGGATAAAGGGAAAACTGTAAAAGCAAATAAAAGGCATCAGTAGATTCAGGCTAACATGGATATTGATAATGGAATCATGAAATATAGTTGAACAGTGTTGTAATACCCATCTTGTCCAAATGCTCCTAAATACGACAATCACTTCCTTAAGCCAAACTTCATGATCATACAACTCCTTTTTAAATGTCTCAAGAGTGTCTTGCCACTAATTGCCTCATTATGATTTTGAACAGCTGCTCTTCTCCTTTGCCTGCTCAGATGGAGTCCCTGAGGTTAAACATATATATACTTAGTGTCCTGTCCTTCCCTGTCCAACTGTACCCAACACAGCCAACATCCTCTGAGCATTACCCCAAATCAGCAAGTAACATCTGAGCTTAGTTGCACTATGAGCTTAGTATAGGTGGTCCTGGTATAAGCCCTCACTAACTGGATACTTTCTGAAGTTCAGGCTTCCATCAATCTCTGACACACCTTCTCAGAACCATGAGAGAACTTTCATCTTACATAAGGCCTGAAGTCCTTCCCTAAATTCAGTCTCACCCACACAGAATCCTCAAACTTCAGCTTTTGATAGATACTTGACTCTGGGAGGCTAAAATGGAAGGCTAATTTTACAAGATTAATAAAATCTAGTTTATTTCGCTAACCTCTACTTCATATCAATTTTCTCCACTCTAATATGGAAGCAAAACAACTTACCTAGTTCCTCGTAAGTTGAAATGCCTCCAAGTGAACAAAATTTTGTTTTCTTCTAAGAACAGAAAACTAAATTGTGCTTTTGTTCTGAATAATTTCATACCTATTAATGCATCAGAATATAATGTTAAATTTCTTGGTGGGTGCCTGTAGTCGCAGCTACTTGGGAGGCTGAGGCAGGTGAATGGTGTGAACCCAGGAGGCGGAGCTTGCAGTGAGCCAAGATGGCGCCACTGCACTCCAGTCTGGGTGACAGAGCAAGACTCTGTCTAAAAAATAATAATAAATAATAAATTTTTTAAAATGTTAAATTTCTTAAAAGCTACACCAAGCTGTTCAGTTTCAAATTTTAGAAATGTATCCATTCTGCTAATAGTAGGTATTCAGTAACTGGTAAGTCATCTGTAACTAGATAGATTTAGGTCCTTTTTATCTGCTCTTGGGCAAAGTAAAGTAGTTGAAGAGTTCCAAGAAAAACATCTCTGCTGCCAAATTCTTGCTCCACACATGATTTCTAAATCCTAATGTGGCTACCTATATTCCTTTGGTGAGGAAAATGCAGGTTTATATGCCCTCCAAAAATGAAACATCACACTCTGAAGTGTTAGTTGAACTATCACTTCACATTGGTCCTGAGGAAATTATCTATGAGTAGGACTCTTCAGGAATGTATGTATTAAGTAGGAGAGCTCTAAAAAGCTGCCTGTTGCCTTTGTCACCCTCCAGGCTGGAATACCTCCTCACATGACAAAGCTAGTAAAAGCCTTTGACAAACATTTGTAGAGACACTCCATGAATGTGAATAATAGCATCTACCATGGGCTGATTGTCCAATGTGCTACTTTACAAATGGAACTTATTTTCCATTGTGGCCAGTGAGGAAACAGGTTGAGGGAGGTTATATAGCAAGTATTAGGTCACATAGCAAGCTAGCACATAGTGGAGACAGTCTTCATATCCAGGTCTGTCTGGTTCTAAATCTTATGTTCTTTCCATAACAAGATATGATCTTCAATATTTTTATCTCCCTGTACCTCATGTGAATTCTAGATTTTGCCATTACCATCCTGTATATAAAGACCTGAAAAGTTACCTTCACCACCCGATGTTGGGAATAACACAGCTTGTCTAGAAAGAGAAAGGGCAACATTTTTATATTTTTACAGTGTGATAGGGAATGAGGAGGTGATAAAATGGTATAGATCACAGAAATGCCATCGTTGTTGCCATTTAAAAGAAGGAAGTGAAGTGAACAGAAATTAAAATGAGTTTAGAATTCTGTCACTAACAATTTCTTTCCATGATTATGTAGCAATTCCTTTTGATTCCTTACAACTATCTTGTAAGTTAGGTATTACTATTGTTGCTATTATTTTCATTTTATAGATGAGATGTCAGATTTTCTAGCCCTAAATCTGAACTTTTTCTACAGTATTATGCAACTTTTAGCTAACCAACCATCACTGAGGTATATAATCCTATCTGCATAACAATGAAAATCTACTTTGGCTGAAGGGGAGCAAAAAATAGGCACGAGCTGTGATAACTTGGAGGTAAGAAATTTAAAAATCAGGGAGTTTGATTACAAAATTGCAACATACCCTCGACCCATGACCCAATCCAACCCATTTTAGCTAAGACTTTCTGACAAGCATTGTGGAGAACTGGGTTTGCACACATTTCTTATTGTTGTTGTGTTCTTCCTCCCAGGAAATAGCCCCAGCATAGGATCTTCATACATAACTAGATAGGTGGGATGAGGCCCAGTGATGAAAGAATAAGGTCAATTGTTAACTCTAAGGGGACAAGTAGAAGGCTGTGGTCAGGAAATAATCCTAGAGGTCAGAATTTAAGTTTTCTAGAAATAAACTGGGAAACAAAATACATACACGGTGAGGTAACATTCAAGAGGTGGACCATGCTTGATGCGAGGGAAGAACTCTTACTGTGTAAGAACCATGTGGCTATAGGGCTGTCCTTCCTTCCTTCATAAGGAAGGAGAAAAAAGTAAATTGGACTTTAGGAAATAAATAGTAGAGGTTGTTTCTGGTATTCATTAGTTCTAAGAAAAACCTAACAAACGAATTTATTTAGCTATCTCATACACTGGAAGGTGGAAACCCTGGAAAATCATTACCTAAAGCTACTCAATCCCATGCCTACCCAGTTTACAGCAGTGAGAAATGAACTCTGTGGTCCTGACAGGTACCTATGATATCCACATCCTAAGTGAAACAGTGAAAAAACATTTGTTTTTCTATTTTCACATTGAGAAATACGTTATAATGTATTTTCCCGAGGTGTTCTGAAATGTATTTTCTTTTTTGTACATGGGAAAGTGTGAATGCACAGGTAATGAATCTCAGGACAAAAAATCATGACATTAGTATTTTTAAAAAGTCACTGGGAATATAAGGAGAGAAAGTTTTTTTTTTTTTAAAGATAATGTATCTAATATTCATCTAGCATTTGGACATACAGCCCTGATGTATTTTATGAGGTGCATACATTTATAAATGACTCTTATATGGCACCTATACAATTAAATCATTATCCAGTCCATCAATATGCTCCAAAAGAGTTCCCCTTCTTTATCCACCCCCAGTAAGTTTTCTGAAAAGGAAAACTGGACAGTTTTTAAAAAACTCACTCAGTATTCAAGTAATGAAAAATTATTCACACCATATATTTATCAGAAGTTAGATCCAAACACAGTGTACCTACTCACCAGCTGCCAAGAGTGACTGACACATTTGGTAATTATAATACAATTTTGAAGAGAATATATTACCAATTTGACATCTGGAAATATGAAATCTAAATACTTATGCAAGTCTCTAGTGAAGATGTGTCTCAATTCACATTTGTGTCATGCCTTCTTTATGCCATTTTTAAAGTCACTTTCCATTTTTAAAGGCAGCTTTGCTAAACCTGCTGTCACTGCAGTTTGGTTTCCTGCAAGTTCATAAATGGTGCTAATTCAGCTGGTCTAGGGTGCGGCAGATATCATGTTTAGGGATGAAGTAATAAACAAGGTATACTCATGAAAATAAAAAGAAATCAAGAAATGAAAAAAACAATATTTGATCATGTCATTATTCTCATTCCTGTTAATTAAAGGAACGTTGATATAACTTCTGATAAATAAAAATTATGAATCCACAAATGTCCCAGTTTCCATGCCAGAAATATTGATTGGACATGGTTGTGGAAGATTATTTAGTGAGAAAATATCAATAGACTGGATAGTGTTTTAAATGAATAGGTGCTATACAGAGAAATATATAATTATAGAACTCTCATTCACTTGGGACATATGTCTAAGAGGATGTGATATTATTTTTACTTTATGTAGGCATTTTATTGTGGTTTTCATGGTAATTTCAATGATAGAAAGAACTCAGATACTAGTGATGAGCCATTTATTCTAATGAGCATTCTGATGAGGCTCCTAATTTTTAATAGGATTGTTCTAGCTTGCTTGGTCTCTGCATTTTGTGATGCTCAGTTGACCACTGCCTACCGGGAGAAAGAAATGGAGCTGTCAGAATTCAAGTGTTTGTTAGAGACTTGGCTCAGAATTGCTTTGGACAAACTTTGTTAGAAGGACCTGTCTCAGTAAAATCCCAAAAGAGGTTCCCTAGGGATTCTTCTGATTATCAAACTTTTACTACAAAATAGCTTAGAGACACCAATATTTTTAAGTAACCTTTCAATTATATCTTATTAAAAGCTAATGTAAAAGCTCCTTTTGTCAGGCAACTGAGGAGAGCAATAGTAGAAACTTGTAAAATCATGGTTAGCTTCTAATTTTTAAGATGAATTCAACAGACAAAACTACTCACTAGAATGCTAAATGGGTGTACCACTGTGTCTCTGGGAAAAAAAAAAAATTTTTGATATGCCGATTGGGGTTGAGATCCTAAAAAGCTTACTTAAATAGAAAAAGACAACCACTAACTTGCTACTTGCATCATGGAACATCATGGTAGATAGAGGTTATTTTATCTTTTTCTATGTATATAGATGAACTGCGGTATATGAATCTGGAGTAGTAGCAAGGAGAGAACAGAATTTTCAATATGGTAGGGAGGGGAGGCATCTAGAGCTCTCCAGGAGGATCTGGGAGTGGAAGAAATGGAAGCCTGGCAGGGAAGGGTAAAGAACCTCCTTTGGGGACACAAGCTAAAAGCCTTGGAATAATTTTAAAAAACAGATGTTTGTTTGATGTGTGATTAAATAACCTGCCTCTCTGTATGCTCCACAAATTCTTCAATCAACAAGCACATTCCTCTCGAACACTGTTCTGCTATGCATACGGAAGCCTTAGGGAGATATCTTGAGGGGTTTCACTTTGTGTCTGGTTTACCATGGAGCAAGAACAGAACCAGCACAAGCAGTCTCATGAATAAGGGTGAGGGGAGGGCTGTCATCCGGGTCTCATAAAGAGGCCCAACATGGGCATGCAGGAAAGCATGATGAGGCTGCAAGAAGATTATACACGGTTTTTGTTTCTCACTTCTTCTGCTCTATTGTTTTTCATTCAGCTATTTTCCTAACCATTTGCAGCAATTAAATTAAGCACACATACTTCATAGCCCAAGAACTTTAAGCATTTTGTTTGTGTGCTGTTGTTATTTTTAAAGAAAACTCCTATTCCATTCTTTGTTCAGGAACAGTTTCCTAAATCTGTTCACAGAAAATGAGTCCTGTGGAATGTGGATGGCTCTTAGATAAAGTTTTTGTGCTCAAATACATTTGAAAAACCCTAGATTAAGCAGCTCCTTCACTGCAGGACTTTCTAGAACCTCTTCTCTTTTAATGTACACAGTGAGCATCCCAAAGGCAGTCAGAATGTGTCCAGTCCCATAATCTTTTTCTCTCTCTGACCTCTTGGAACTCATGTTGGGGGATCCTTTCTTAGAAAAACTGCCAAAAGGAAAATAAAAGTTCTACCTTTCCTTATTTTAAAATGCCTGAGCAAAACTACAGCAAATGTTCATATATTTCAACACTAATAGCTAACACTTACTTTTTCTGTTTACATATGAGGACTGTCTGACACAGATATGTCATGTACCAAATTAGTAAGAGTAGCTTTGACTTACAAGGAATGGATTTCAAGTCTGTTTGTGGCGTTCCAAAAATGTTCCCCCTGAATAAACAAGCCTACAAGCCTAAAGCAAGACCTACATGCAACAGAGCATACTCATTACAGAAGCTTTCAGAGGAGTTGGTTCCAGAAACTTGGTTTCTTCTGGGGTTTACTATCTGGGGTTTACTAGATGGCTATCACCATCTCTTCTAATTTCACATTGCAATAGCCTGAAGACAGGCAGAGCCATATGTGTAAAAGACCCATCAGCAGTGGTTATAAACTTTGAAATTGAGAAGGTCAACTAGTCTAATGGAAACGATCCCCTCAGTACAGCTCAGTAATCATTTAGAAGGACATGAGCATCTTTGGGTTCAGCCACTAGTCTTTTCATGGAGAGTAGCAAGAATGATTTGATATACCCTATCCCACCTACCCACCCAGTCCCACCAACATAGGCCTGGTGAAAAGCAGGAAGGTCCAAGAGGAGCTACTAAAACATGGCTTCTCTGTAAGCTTCACAGAAGTGGTTGGTTCTGATCACTGCAGTTATGTGCATAATTGTTTCTCAGAAACTCCTGACACTTATATTGGGCTACTTCCCAAGGCCAATTTAAGTTTCCTCAAATCGGATTACTGAAAGGTCCGAAAACATGCTTCATGCTTTCCTGCTTCACATTTTATGATTTTTTACCTTAGTTAAAAACAAACTCTTCAGTTATTATATTTCTTAAGCCTGCCTTTTCTAGTAAACCCATATGAAGTGTTTTCTTCTTTTCAGTGCCTTTGATGATTTATCATGGAATGTCTTCTCTCCTTCTTGTGAAAGCCTTGTAATTCTCTTATAACACGTATTGCTTTGCCCTCTATAAAAATGTATTCTCATTCTCCAGTAAGAGTTGAGTTTTTAAGACAAGTTAGATGCTGTGCACTTTATCGCGTTCCCCCCAACGCTAATAAATGAATACTGCTCAGTGTCAGAAGTCATAATTAAAAGTTTGGTTGAGAAGAAAGTTAAATAATGAGCCAAAGAATCTGGGAACTATAAATCTATGTAGTTTTTGTTTATGAGAAGTGGTACTCAAACAAGAATAGGACAAGGATGTCATCTCTTGCCACATTTACTATACCTAGTACCCAACGTTCAGCAAGGGCAATTAGGCAAAAAAGAAATAAAAATCATCTAGGTTGGGAAGGAAAAAGAAAAACAATTTCTATTTGCAAATGACATTATTTTGCATGTAGAAAATCTTAAGAAATACATACATACACACACACACACACACACACACACACTATTAATTTATTCCTGAGCACTTTTTTATGACATTATAAATGAAGTTGTTTTTCTAATTTCATTCTCAGGGCATTCATGTCTTCTGTATAAATATACAATTGACTTTGGTGTTGGTTTTGCATCCTGTGACTTTGCTGAATTTATTAGCTGTAATAGTATGTGTGTGTATGGATGTGGATATGGCATTATGACATTTCCTTTTGGAGTGATGAAAATGTTCTGGAATTAGATAGCAGTGATGGTTGCACAATTTTATGAATCTATTTAAAACCACTAAATGATGCACTTTTACAGGATAAATTTTATGGTACATAAATTGCATCTCAATTTTTTAAATGTGGTAATCATTCTTGGAAAAAAGAAAACCCTGGCATACAGGAAAGTTGATCTAAAAAGTCAAGTAAATGCATTTCTCTGCTTCCTTAGCTCTTGAATTCTATCTTTTGCTTAATTCATTTTTTAAACAAAGTTCTACTTTGAGCCAGATAGTATCTTCAATGATAAGACATACAGAAGTATAAGGCCAGATACACCTCTTGCATTCATGGAATTCACAACCCAACTCTAAAGAGAATTCAATCAGTTCTCCATGTCAGACTGGAGAAAGGACAAAAGGAAAAAATGATGTGGTTCACAGCAGAGCTTGAGCAGTTAAGACAGGGTTTTGAACTTATCCCACATGTCTGGTTCTCAAACTTCTCAACTGATTCTCAAATGGCTCTCAACTTCTGAGACTGTGTCCACTGCTTCTCCTAGTCAATAATGACGAGTTAAGGAGGCAAGCATGCCGATTGCCCACAAGACAGCTGCCAAATTTGTAATGTATTTCCTAACTCTGAAGTTATTTATGCCATTTTATAGCAAATTCTCATGTGTAATGCTTGAATCTCTTAAGCCAGTTGAAAAATTCAGAAACATGCAAATATTTACACTGAGAATCTTGGACATTGTTTCTGTGGTTTCTTGAAAAACAAAATCTAGCCTGCAAAAACACCTACTTTAAAATTGTGTACTTAACGTTACTGCATGCAACTGCTCTGCATTACACCATTTTTATTCCACAAACAAATTTGAAACTCCTTTCTCAGTTTTTTTCTTAAAGTTTAGCTTTATTGTAGAAGATGAACGGCAATACATTTCTCAGCATCAACCATACAAATTACATAAGGCGTAGTCAGTACAATTCTTGCGTATGCACAGAAAATTAATGCAAAAGCAATAAAAAGAAAAAAGAGTGAGTGCTCCCAAATATTGAACTGAAGATTGCAAAGAAGGCTGCAGGGTCTTTCCTTCCAGGCAATTTTAACTTAGGAAGAGGGTTATGTCTGTAATTTGGCTTAGAGATGTCCTTGCCTAAAGACAAGAAAAAATTCAATAATTTCTAAAGGTTCCATCCTGCTAAGAATTCAAGTATGGCTTTGGGTGGGAACTATGGCTTCTTTTTTTTTTTTTTTTTGGCCGGGGTGTGGCGGGTTGGCCCTGCTGGAGTGTGGAGTGCAGTGGCCTGATCTCAGCTCACTGCAAGCTCCGCCTCCCGGGTCTACGCCATTCTCCTGCCTCAGCCTCCCGAGTAGTTGGGACTACAGGCGCCCACCACCTCGCCCGGCTAGTTTTTTGTATTTTTTTGGTAGAGACGGGGTTTCACCGTGTTAGCCAGGATAGTCTCGATCTCCTGACCTCGTGATCCGCCCGTCTCGGCCTCCCAAAGTGCTGGGATTACAGGCTTGAGCCACCGCGCCCGGCGGGAACTGTGGCTTCTTGTAGCTCTTAGTGACCTGGAGGAGATCAAAATTATTTCACGAGTGCCTTTTTTATCTCCTCTTTTGCTGAATCATCTATTTTGTACATTGCTTTTTATAACTGAAATTTGCTGCAATTCCCACTTTCTTCTACTTTCCTAAGCTTTTCAAGGCTCCCTAAAATTTAAAAACAAAACAAAACAAACAACAACAAAAAAAAACTGGCATTTAACAGTTTCATAACAAATGGTTATATTTGGTGATACACTTTTTTTTTTTTTTTTTGAGACAGAGTCTCGCTAAGTCACCCAGGCTGGAGTGCAGTGGTGCTATCTCGGCTCACTGCAAGTTCCGCCTCCTGGGTTCACGCCATTCTCCTGCCTCAGCCTCCCGAGTAGCTGGGACTACAGGCGCCCACCACTACACCCGGCTAACTTTTTTTTTTTTTTTTGTATTTTTAGTAGAGATGGGGTTTCACCGTGTTGGCCAGGATGGTCTCGATCTCCTGACCTCGTGATCCACCCGTCTCAGACTCCCAAAGTGCTGGGATTACAAGCGTGAGCCACCGCGCCCAGCTGATATACTATTTTTTAGAAAATGCCCATTATCTATAATAACTTGAAAATGAATAAATCAATGTTAAATGATAATACTTCCAGCATGGCACATGTGTTGCAAAAAATTTCAATGCCTGTGCTCTGAAGCATAAGCATAAAATAAACCAGAAATTTGGCTCAGAGAAGACAGAACAGGAAACAAATGGATGCTAGTTCTAGAAAGGAACACATGATTAAGGAACTGAATAACATCCTAAATTGGAAAGGAAATCTGAATCCTGAGTTACAGATGCAAAATAGATTCAAATCTTTTAAAGGGCCTAGACCAAATGACCAGAGAAGTTCTATCAATGCTTATGAATAATGAGTCATTCTAGAAGGAATAGGGGATTTGAGTCCTTCCTGTGAGAGGGAGAGATCAAGAAAATGAAAACTCAGAAAAAAAGAGAGTGTCTATGTACATTAAGATTTACTGAGTTATAAAATATATATGTCTGAGAGGGTGTTGGAGTTGGGCAGCATGTATTTATCGATATGAGCGAATTAATGCCTGTATATAGGAGAGGAAATAATGTGGAGACTGTGAACGAGGAGGCACTAAAAATAACCATATGGATATTTACTACAAAATAAGCTTAGCGAGTTTCACATTAATATATTTCAAGAAGGCATTACATTAACATTGAAAATCTACACTAGCCTGTGTGTCAAATCCTAAATTGAGAAATTAGGTCTGTGTTAATAAAATAAAAATGCCACAATGTTTGCAATTTCATAATCTGAAAAATGAAGATGCTGTTTTTAACTTTTTTCGTTTTGTCTTGTTTTTCAGCCAGAATCTTATTCCATTGCCCAGGCTGGAGGCTGGAGAGCAGTGGAGCCGTTGGGGCTCACTGCAGCCTCCACCTCCTGGAGCCCAGGTGATCCTCCCACCTCAGCCTCCCGAGTAGCTGGGACTGCAGGCATGCACCACCGTGCCCAGACAATTTCTGTATTTTTTTGTACAGATAGTATGTTGCCATGTTGCCCACGCTGGTCTCGAACTCTTGAACTCAAACCACCCACCCACCTCAGCCTCCCAAAATGCCAGATTACAAGCATGAACCACCATACCAGCTTTTGTTTCTAACTAATATGATCACGACAATACTTTGAAATAATGGTTGATTGACTTTTATTTTCATTTTTAAGGGAAAAAAATGTATCAAAATAAGGTTTTGTCTGGCGGAGATGTTTACCTGTAGCTGAATGAACAAATGAAATGCTACTGAATGCCAACCTTTTTGTTTGTATCATGGGGATGACTATAATAAGAGAAGGTGATATTCTATATGTTGGGTATAATAATATTCATCCTCTTCTAGGTGATCAGATCTTCTGAGGACCTACCACTTATTTACTCACTCAATTAGTATGTAAGTGGTGAATTTAAATGCTGAAACGACTCAACATACCTTCTGCGAGTCAACTGTTATGAGCAACACCTGGATCTCATTAGCAATGCAGAACATGAGGTCCCATCCAAGACTCAGGGAGTCAGAATTTCCAGAGTCGAGCCCAGGACTCTCTATCTGCTTCAACAAGCCCTCCAGTCGAACCTCCATGTACTAGATTTCGACATGTGCTGGGCTGGAATATGTGCATCCTTCAGAAATCAAAATCTTCTGGATTCATTTGACATTTAATAGTCCTTCACTATTTCCCTTTAGTACTATCTCTACTAGAAAGGTAAGTTATTTAATAATTTTCCCTTTGCCAGAGATTCCTACAAGTCCAGATTTCTCCCACAGCCTTAGAAACATCTTTGTTAATTCTTGGGTCTTCTCCATCTAATTTGTACAATTTTACATCTGATACTCTCCATCCTTTCACACCAAATTAGTCCCTATGGTTCCAGCTTCCACTGGGTGACCCAGATCTCTAAGATCTGTTACCATTTGCTCATTTTGTCCTTGTTTTAGTCCTTTCCCATGAATGCTTATCCCTAGTTGCCACACTATCCATTGTTCGGCTTATCAATTCTTTCATCACCGTGTAACTCATTCCCTCCATTAAACTCTGCCATTTTTAAATACTTCATTATTTTTCTTTTACAGTTTGAACACTTACTGATGAATGTGCTAAATAACTTTTTTATTTGATTCTGTATCTTTCCTCTTTACTTTCCCTCTTATCTGTTCTAGCACTTTCAAAACTCTGGACTTTGGGTTAATTTTTTTCATACTCTGATTCTACCACTTTTTATCTACGTGACCTTGAACAAGTTACCATCCAGAACCAGTTTCCTCAACTGGAAAATAGGGATAAAATTATCTGCATCTTAAAAAGCAATGTAAGAGTATAGTGGTTAAGCTTAGAGGGGTGCATTTAGAGAAAACAGGCAGAACTCAAACTCTGTTTTCATCCATTTCTAGCCGTGTGATTTAAGCAAGTAATTTGATATGTATCAGCCTCAGTTTCCTCCATAAAATGTGAATTATTGTAAAATTCCCATAGACTGTTTTGAGGACTAAAGGAGATAACAGATATAAAACATTTAGTAGGATATCTGGTACCTGCCAAATACTCAATACTGCTACCATCACCATCACCATCATTATCATAATTATCATGGTAATTACATAGTAGAGATAACAATGAAGGTGGTACCCTCTTTCATTTTCTCCTTAACTATTTTCTCTCTCCCATCCACTTCTTTTTAACCATTTCTATTTCTATTCTTCTGAACTACTCAGAAAAATTGTAACGAAGTTGGCTTACATTTTTAAACTTATCTAATAAAGCTCTTTTCTACATAATTTTAAAATCAGGCAAAACAAAAGATAGTACAATATATTCATAATGCCACTATTCATAGTCCAAAATAGATGCTTATTACAGTCGAAAGAGAAATATCCTGTAATATATTCACATAGTAGAATATTATACAGCAATGAGAATGAATGCATACAACTACATGCAACAATATAAATAAATCTCAGAAATATAATGTTGAGCAAAAGAAACTAGATAAAAGAGAGGACACACTGAATGATTGCATTCATACAAAGATCAAAAACAGGCAAACCAATCTATGATGTAAGAAGTCAGAATAACGATTGACCTTGGTGACTGGAAGACAGTATACAGGATGACCTCTGGGGAGCTGGTCATCATCTGTTCCTTGACCCAACTGCTTATCACACAAGTGTACTCACTTAGTGAGAGCTCATATATCTGACCACTTATATCTGTACACATTTCTCTATATATGTTTTAACTCAACAGAGAAAAAAAGAGCAAGTGGACTAATTGTTCTTTAATATTACCTCCAGAAAAAAATGCGACAACTTTATATTTATGACCATAAAATTATTTTCCCTTTCAATATAGGAACTCTTTCAATAGGAACAAAATATACTTCTCTTTGACTACAGAGCTACTGCTAAATTTCCATTTAATTCTGTGGCATGTGAATGAAATCAGTAACAATTGTCATTAATTGCCTCTCACAGTTCTTAGGAAAAATAATTGTGTAAAATCATTGGAGTATGGCAAAAAAAAAAAAAAAAATCATTGAATTTCAAGATGGCAAAAAGCAGTTTCTTGTCCCAGTTCTTTTGTTTTCCTACTAAATGCTTCATGAGAATACTTGTGCTTGAGTTTATCTGTAACATATTAATGATGATATCATATGACTACCTGTCTGGAGCTGTCAACAGAAACATAAGGTGGTCCATGTACAGACTTTTTGAAAGGTGAATGTGCTGTATGATCCAAACATTAACATAAGGAACAAATGTTTGTAGGACCTTTCATACTGCACTCCCCTGTTACCTTTTTTTTTTTTTTTTTAACAGGAACACACCTATTAACATTGTCACTATTTCTTTACATTGTCACTATTTCTTTATCTTATTATCTAATTCAAATATCACTTGCTCTTTATGTTTTTATAAACCTCCCATCTCTCCTCAAAAGAGGAATTAATTTTTATATATGTTCTCAGTAGAATGGATAACTTATTATAATTCATTTTAGGCCTTTTTGGCACTTCTTGTAGATAAACTCTGGCTTTTTCATACTAGCAAATGCCTAACAAAGCACAGAATAGGTGCTTAATATTGTATTGAGATGATCTCAGATTTATTTTCTTAAATAACTTTTAAACACTTAACTGATTTGCTACATTTTAGTTATTCTTACTCTCTGTGATATGTGATTTTTAAATTTATGTAAACATCATCTACACTTTCTTTACAGAAGGTGTGAAATCATGAATACATCACACCACCTAGAAATCCCCCATGGTGTGCTTTACAATGCAACAGAACCACATGGTTCCCATTGTACACTCTTTCAATTATAATAGATGAAATACTTGAAAATCCTTGGCAGAAATACCATAGAAGTTACAATGATCTTTGCAACAAAAGGAGTAAATCTAGTGGCATTTTGGAGCTTTCTTATATTCTAATTGGATTTTTCTTTTTCTTTTTTTTCTATTTTGACCTTAGTTTCCCCAGTCTATGCCATTTTTAGGCTCCAATAGTTCAGAGAAACTGCAATTTCACTGAGACTTGACCTACAGAATCAGAGATTCAGGATTCTAGTCACTTTGCTGAGATGGATTCAAGGTATAGAGAGAAGTCAGATGTCAGCCCAAAGGTCAGGCTGCAACAAAAGTGCTTATCTTGGATGATTTAGCTACGATATGAGTTTACTCTGTAACATAAGTAGCATGGTTGGGCAGTGTTCAAGAACCTCGTATAATGAAGAAAGGAGAAAAGACAAAGAATTTAGTCCAAATGTGATGAAAGCCAATTGACATGAAGACTATCATAATGTTCATCTTGGTCCAGTAAGAATCTGATATTCACTCTGATAGAAGATTTGCAATATGACTCCAATTAAAGTGACAATTGGAAACTCTCCTGCTCTGACTTCTGGAACTTACTTCTGCCAAATCAGTGGTGACTTTCAGGTACAGGCCTATGGCTGGGAACTAAAATCAGAAGACTCTGGGCCCGGTGCGGTGGCTCAAGCCTGTAATCCCAGCACTTTGGGAGGCCGAGACGGGCGGATCACGAGGTCAGGAGATCGAGACCAGCCTGGCTAACATGGTGAAACCCCGTCTCTACTAAAAAAAAAACGCAAAACACTAGCCGGGCGAGTTGGCTGGCGCCTGTAGTCCCAACTACTCGGGAGGCTGAGGCAGGAGAATCGCGTAAACCCAGGAGGCAGAGCTTGCAGTGAGCTGAGATCCCACCACTGCACTCCAGCTTGGGCGACAGAGCGAGACTCCGTCTCAAAAAAAAAAAAAAAAAAAAAGACTCCAACCTCCAGCTCTGAGTACCTACACTGATAGTTCCAACCAACTTCAACCACAAGTAGTGGGTCGAAATCACAACACTCCAATGATGGAGTACACTGTCTCTGTCTTTTGCAGCACTTTGTTCAAAGATAAAAGATTCTCTACAGTGGTGATAAGGGCTAGTTCACTCAGCCCTTGGATGCAGATTCTGAGAGATGGAGTACACATACCTTTTAGACAATAGGTGTGTTTAAAGAAAATTTGATTATTTGAAATTAAGTTAAAGTTTGTTTTATATAATTTGCAGTCAATTTTCATAAATTTCATGTGTGTTTCAAAGAAATGAGTATTCTCTATTTGTTGCCTTTAGGAATCTATATATCTTCATTATATCATGACTGTTAATTGTGTTTTTCACATGTTCTACATCCTTACTAATGCATTGTCTGCTTGATCTATCAATTACCAGAATAGTTATTACAGTCTACCCCTCTGAATTCACATCACATGCATACAAAGTTTAAGTAACTAAACTTCCCTCAGTGAAATCAAGTTCTTATCATTGTGTAGTTACCTTCTTTATCTTGAATAATTATTCTAATTTAAGGTTGATTTTCCCTGATAATGATATAGGTGAACCAACTTTCTTTTGGTTGCCTGATTTATCTTAGCCCATCTTTTTACTTTCTATTTTCCTGTAACTTTCCTTATATTTTTTAGGTATTCTGACCACGTGTGTCTTTTGGATAATGAATTTATTCCATTTATAATTTATTTATATTTCTTTATATGTATTTATATGTATATATAATATATATGTATTTCTTCCAGATAGTTATTTACTTTTTTTTACTTTTTTTATTCTGCTTTTGTTCTTTCGACTGTTTTTGTTTTTGGTGGTTGTCTTAGAAAATTAATTTGCAAATTTATAAAGAAAACAAGATTTTAAGAAAGGCAGAGGAAATCAAATAATAAACACGAAGATGAAATTAATCATTAAAATGAAATAAAACACTGTCAGTAATAATAGACACAGAGGAAATTAAACATTATCAGAGAAAAATATTCTCAATTATGTTTTAAGAAACCTAAAATAAGTCTCCATGAAGTATATAATTTCCTCGGGAAAATATTGTTCCAAAATTATTCTAAAAGAAGTAATAGTCTGAAAAATATTAGTACTATAGGTAACAAACATTATTAAATACACATCTCCATTCAATGCAATTCCTTTCCAACTACCAACATCAGTTTTCACAGAATGAGAAAAAACAATACTAAAATTCATATGGAATTAAAAAATAAAGAGTCCAAACAACCAAACAATTCCTAAGCAAAAGAACAAAGCTCAAGGTGTCACATTACCTGACTTCAAGCTATACTGCAAGGCTATAGTAACCAAAACAGCATGGTACTCGTACAAAAATAAATATATAGATTAAGGGAACAGAATAGAGAGCTCCAAAATAAAGCCATATACCTACAACCAAATAATCTTCAACAAAGTCAATAAAAATAAATGACAAAGAAAACTATTCAATAAATTATGCTGGGAAAATTGGATATTCATATGCAGAAGAATAAAGCTGAACCTCTATCTTTCAACATCTACGAAAAACAACTCAAAATGAATTAAAGATGTAAATGTAAGACTTGAAACTATAAAAATCCTAGGATAAAGCTTAGGAAACACCATAATCAACATGGACCTTGGGAAAGAATGTATGAATAAGTCCTCAAAGGCAAATGCAACAAAAACAAAAATAGACAAATGATAGTTAATTAAACTAAAAAGCTTCTATGCAGCAAATGGAATAATCAATAAACGGACAATCTACAGAATGGGGGAAAATATTTGAAAAATATGCATCTGACATAGGATCAATATTCAAAATGTGCAAGAAACTCAAACAACTCAACAAGAAAAAGAACTCAAATAACATTATTTAAAAGGGGGCGAAGGACATGAGGAGACATTTCTCAAAAAAACAACAAAAAAAAGACATACAGGTGGCCAACAGGTATATGAAAAAATGCTCACTACTAATCATCAGATAAATGCAAATCACAATCACAATGAAATACTATCTCATACCAGCCAGAATGGCTGTAATTAAAAAGACATAAAACCACAAATGTTGGCAAGGATGTAAAGAAAAGGAAATTCTTATACACTTGATGGAAATGTAATTTAGTACAGTTTCTATGGAAAACAGTGTGGAGATGGATCTAAAAATAGAACTACCATTCAATCCAGCAATCCCATTACTGGTTATATACCCAAAGGAAAATAAATTGTTATATCAAAAAAGACACCTGCACTCATATGTTTATCACAGTAGTATTCATGATAGCAAAGTCATGAGAGACACCTCAGTGTTCATCAATGGATGACTGGACAAAGAGAATGTTGTACATATACACTATGGAATGCTATTCAGCCATTAAAAAAATAATGAAATCATATATTTTGCAGCAACATGGATTGAGCTAGAGGTTATTATTCTAAGTAAAATAAATCAAAAACAGGAAGGTAAGTAGGATCTAAACCATAGATACATATTAATGTACAAAGGGAAATAATAGATAAAGGATAATTCAAAAGGAGGGAGGATAGAGGGATTAGGGTTGAAAAAGTAGCCACATGGTACAACGTTTGCTATTCGGGTAATGTGCACAGAAGCCCAAACCTCACCATTAGGCAACATATCCATGTAACGAATCTGCATGTGTATCCCTGAATCTGTAAAAACTAAAAAATAAAACAAAATAATAATTATCTTCAAATAAGCCTTTGGTATCAGACCATTTTATATTGAGGGTTTTTGTTATTTATTTATTGTATGTTAAAGGAAAAGCTAATTCAAATGTAATATAAAATATATCGCACATATTAAAAGACAGAAACATTTTCAATTCCTGCAATAGGATGGCATTATTTTAATACCAAAACCCAGCGATAATAAAAGAAATAACTCTATGTCCCTGTCCCTTATAAATGTGGATGCAAAAATTTAATAAATAGAATTCAACTTTAAAAATAATTATCATGATCAAGCATGATTTATTCTAAGAAAGGAAGGCTGTTGTGATATTGAGAAATATCATACTCAGAGAATAAAATACATAAGAGCAATAAAGAGTACAAGGAATATAACAAAATTATATTTTGAGAGGGTAAAAAGACATTTTGTAAAAGTTCACAGCAATGACAGATGGCAAATATATTGATCCATTCTGGAACTGCAAGCACAATGATTGACGAGAATGCAGGTTAGTTTTGAAGACAAGCGTAGGGAGATAACAAGGGCTATCTCATAAGAGCTCATTAACAAAATTTTTGTTTCAGTCATTCATTCACTATTTAATTTCTAATTTATTTTTAAATTAGCAAATAAAAATTTTATATATTTATTATGTGCAACATGTTTTTAAAATATGTGTGCATTGTGGAATAGCTAAATTGAGCTAATTCACATATGCATTACCATTCATGCTTATCTTTTGTGATGAAAACACTTAAAATCTACACTCTTAGCAGTTTTCGAGAATACAAAACATTTTTACTAACCATAGTCACTATGTTGTACAATAGATCTCCAGAAGTTTTTCCTCCCATTCTGACTAAAATTTTACATTCTTTGACCAACATCTCCCCCACCAAGACCCCTACTGGCCCCTGGTAGACACCGTTCTATCCTCTTCTTCTATGAGTTTCCATTTTTAAAATTCCACATTTAAGTGAGATCATGTGGTATTTATCTTTCTGTTACTGGCTTATTTCATTCACTGTAACATCCTTCATGTTCATCTATGTTGCTGCATGGAAAAAAATTTTTCTTCTAAGACTGCATAGTATTTTATTGTGTATATACACTATATTTTCCTTATCCATTTATTTATTGGTAGACACTTAATTCCACATTTTGGCTATTGTGAATACTGTCACAAAGAATATAGGGGTGCAGATATCTCTTTGATACATTAATTTCCTTTAGATATAAACCCAAAAGTGAGATTGCTTGATCATATGGTATTTTTAGTTTTAGTTTTTGGAGGAGATTCCATGTCGTTTTTCAAACTGATTGTATGAATTTACATTCTCATTAGTAGGATACAATAATTCCCTTTTCTCCACATCCTTTCCAAAACTTGATATCTTTCCTCCTTTGAATAATAATAGCCTTTCTGAGAGGTATCAGATGATATCTTTATGTGGTTTTAATTTGTACTTTCCTAATGATCAGTGACTTTGAGCATTTTTAAATTTACCTGTTGGCCATTTGCATATGTTCTTTTGAGAAATATCTATTTAGGTCCTTTGTCCATTTTAAAATTATTTTTTAATTGACAAATAATTGTACATATTCCTGCAGTTGATGTTTTGATACATAAAATGTATACTGATCAGATCAGGATAATTATTAGCATATTTATCATCTCCAACATTTATTATTTCTTTGCATTGGAAACATTCAATATCTTCTTTCCAGCTCTTTGAAACTCTATATTATTTTTTACTATAGTCATACTCCGGTGGTATAGAACACTAGAAATTATAGTTATACTACAGTGGTATAGAACACTATAAATTATTTCTTCTATCTAGTTTTAATTTTGTACTCTTTAATAAATTTCTTCCTATCCAGTCCTTCCCACTACCCTTTCTAGCCTCTGTTCTACTTTTTACTTATATGAGATCCAGGTTTTGTTTTTTGTTTGTTTTTTAGCTTTACATGTAAATGAGAACTTACGGTGTTTAACTTTTTTTTCCTCATTTATTTCACTTAATATAATATCCTCCAATTTGATTCATGTTGCTGTGAATGACAGAATTTCATTCTTTTAGGGCCAGGCACAGTGGCTCACACCTGTAATCCCAGCCCTTTGGAAGGCCAAGGTGGGTGGATCACTTGAGGTCAGGAGTTCAAGACCAGCCTGGCCAACATGGCAAAACCCTGTGTCTACTGAAAATACAAAAATTAGCCAGGCATGGTAGCACATGCCTGTAATCCCAGCTACTATGAAGGCTGAGGCAGGAGAACTGTTTGAACCCAGTGGGCAGAGGTTGTAGTGAGCTGAGATTGCACCACCGCACTCCAGCCTGGGTGACAAAAAAAAACTCTGTCTCAAAAAAAAAAAAAAAAAAAAAAAAAACAAACATTCTTTTATATGACTAAAAAGTATTCCATTGTGTATATATAGCACATTTTCTTTAGCTTTCTTTAGCCATTCATCTGTTGTTGAACACCAAGGTTAATATCATACCACGGCTATTGTAAATAGTTCTGTAATAAATATGGGAGTGCAGATAACTCTTCAACAGCAAAACCAGACAAAGAGACAACAAAAAAGGAAAACAACAGGCTAATATCCCTAATGAACATAGACACAAAAATCCTCAACAGAATACTAGCAAACAAAGTCCAACAACATAAACACTGATCAAATAGGATTTATCCCAGGGAAAAAAGGACAGTTTAATACATGCAAGTCAATAAATGCCATGTTACATCAATAGAATGAAGGAAAAAACATATGACCATCCCAATAGATTCAGAACAAAATTTTTAATAAAATTTAATTTCTCTTTTTAAGAAACTTCTATTTTAGATTTAGGGGTACACGTTCAGGTTTTTTACATAGGTAAACTCAGGTCACGAGGGTGAGTTATCACTTAGCTCCCACTTAAACGTAAGAACATGCAGTATTTGGTTTTCTGTTCTTGCATTAGTTTACTAAGGAAAATGGTGTCCAGCTTCATCCATGTTTCCACAAAAGAAATAATCACATTCTTTTTATGGCTACATAGTATTCTGTGGTGTATATGCACCACATTTTCTTAATCCAATCTGTCATTAATGGGCATTTAGATTGATTCCGTATCTTTGAATAGTGCTGCAATGAACATTCACGAGCATGTGTCTTTATGCTTTGGGTTTTCTTCATCTAGACCAAATCTACTTCCATTAAGAAGACTTTCTCTTTTGATCACTGTGTTCACTTATTGCAATCCATCCTTTCTTGATAAAACTCTTTATAAGTTAGGTATAGAAGAAAAGTACTTCAATATAATAAAGACCATTTATGAAAAACCCACAGTTAACATGTACTGAAAAAGCACTGGAACAAGCCAAGGATGCCCACTCTCATCATTCTTATTCAACATAGTACTGGAAGTCTAGCCAGAACAATAAGGCAAGAGAAAGAAATCAAATAATTCATATTGTTAAAATAATAATACTACCCAAAGTAATCTATTCATTCCATTCAGTCCCTATGAAAACACCAATGTCATTTTTCACAGAAATGGGAAAAAGTCTAAAATTTGTGTTGAACCACAAAATACCCTGAATAGCTAAGGCAATACTGAACAAAAAGACCAAAGCTGGAGGCACCACATTACTCAACATCAAATTATAGTATAAGGCTACAATAACCAAAACATCATGGTATTGTTACAAAAACAGACACATAGAACAGATTAAAGAACCCAGAAATAAAGCCACATACCTATAACCATCTGATATTTGACAAAGTTAACAATAACAAGAAATGAGGAAAAGACTCCTATTCAATACATGCTGCTGAGATAAATGGCTAGCCATATATGCAGAAGATTAAAACTGGACACATTCCTTTCAACATATACAAAAATCAACTCAAACGCTGGATTAAAGGCTTAATTGTAAAACCTAAAACTATGTAAAACCATAGAAAATATCATTCTGGACATCAGCCTTGGTAAAGATTTCATGACAAAGTCTTCACAAGCAATTGCAACAGAAATAAAAATTAACAAGTGGGATCTAAGTAAACTAAAAAGCTTCTGCACAGCAAAAGAAACAATCAACAGAGTAGACAGACAACTTAAAGAATTGAGAAAATATTTGCAAACTATGCATCCTACAAAGATCTGATATCCAGAATCTATAAGGAACTTAAACATTTTAACAAGCAAAAAACAATTCCATTAAAAAATGGGCAAAGAACAAGATGCTTCTGAAAAGAAAACATACTCATGAGAAAGAAGCAAATAAAACAGTGCTCAACATTGCTAATCATTAGAGAAATGTAAATGAAAACCACAATGAGATATCATCTCACACAAGTCAGAATGGCTATTATAAAAAGTGAAAAATAACAGATGCTGGTGAGGTTGCAGAGAAAACAAAATTTCTACACTGCTGGTGGGAATGTAAACTATTTCAGCCACTGTGAAAATCGGTTTAGAGATTTCTCAAAGAACTGAAAACTACCATTTGTCCCAGCAATCCCACTACTGGGTATATGACCAAAGGAATATAAATCGTTCTACCAAAAAGACACGTGCACTTGTATGTTCATCACAATACTACTCACAATAGCAAATAGATGCAATCAACCCAAATACCCATCCATATTGGTCTGGATAAAGAAAATATGGTATTTATATACCATAGAATACTATGCATCCATAAAAAGGAACAAAATCATGTCATTTGCAGCAACATGGATGCAGCTGGAGACCATTATCCTAAGCAAATTAATTCAAGAACAGAAAACCAAACACTGTATGTTCTCACTTGTAAGTGGGAGCTAAACATTGAGTACATGTTGATGCAAAGAGGGGAACAATAGACACCATAGCCTACTTGAGGGTGGAGAGTGGAAGGGGGGGTGAGGGTCAAAAAAATCACCTATTGGGTATTATCCTCATTATCTGGGTAACTTAATCATTTGCACACTAAACCCCAGTGACACGCAATTTAGCCTTGTAACAAACCTGCACTTGTACCCCCAAACATAAAATAAAAGCTGAAACAAAAATTTGTAAAAAAAATAGAAACATGGGGATAGACTGAAATCAAGGATTTTAAAAAATTGGTTGAGCATAAATTTATGAATATGCTAAAAGTCTAAAGACAGGAAAATGATTAAATAAAAAAGGTAATTATAAAATACTTTGCATAAAAGAGTCACTCAAATATTTGATGAATAGATGAATGAATAAATGAATTAATTGCTAGAGCAAGATCCATGGTTGTCTGCTGTTTTGGATTATCCATTTTACCATAAAACTTTATTAACCTACATCAAAAGTTAAAATATGCACTTTGATTCAGTTACAGATATAACATCCAAACCAGAAAATACTTCTAACTGGTTCCTCTACACAATATTAAGTCTACAGGCCCTCGTCTCTCGGTCTTATACTTGACATTTTAATGTTTATCATCTCAATATTTATCATGTCAAATGTTTATCATCGGAAATGCCGTTTTATTCATTTTACTTTCTCAAAATTGCATAGTCTTGTGCCTTATGCACAATAGGCACTCAATAAATATTTGTTCACTCACTCCAGAATCACTCCAGATTTTCATATTTATCAGTTTAATATAGAGTGATTACTTCCTGAGTGAAAACCCAAAACTATTGCAAGAAAAATTATTTTAATTGCTCAACAAATGAATTATATTTTTATACTCAAGAAGCTATGTGCTATCTATTGCCAGTCACTCTTTTTATGTGACTGATGAACAAATATGCCTTATGTTTGGACTGCCTCATTGATAGTATCATTATATTCATGGACATTTTTATGAAGTTCAAAAGTTAAGAAAAATACGGCCGTGATGAGAAAGGAGTGGCAAAAAAGTCTTCCCTTATACATATTTTTAAACATATTATAAATGCAGTCTTTGTTGACTAAATAGTAAAACATTTAGAATCTTTTCTCTATTCATTGAACGTTCTCATGCTTTGAATCCTTTCGTCTTACACACATGGGGTAAGTATGAATGCAGAGTTTTTTAAAAACAAAGCAGATTTTTTTGGTACCATATCTTCCCTTAAGCATGTTTACTTTCCCAAGGTTGATTTTCTCCTGTTGCTCACTCTCATGAAAGGTATGAAGAATGAGATCTTGTGTAAGAGATTTAACTATGTTAAATGCAGAGAAAGTTGTTCTCCTTGCACAGTAAACTGCAACATTGACTTTCAAATATATTTATAAAAATGTCTAGGGAAGCTCTGGTCTATATTAATTCTAGTTCATGAACAAGAGTAGTAATCAAATGAAGTTATTTTGGTTTTTGTTGTATACCAAATTTGGTATAAACTTGGCTCAAAGGCAAGTCTAGCATTATATGTACATCCTCCTTAGCTAGTGCCATGCACATAAAAAGAATAAATTTAAACCTTGAAGTAAAAAATATGTGAGATGTTTTTGTTTCTATTTTATCTTAATTCCTTTTTCAATGTAGAATATGATAGGATATTACAGATGTTACATATAACCAATAATAAAATTTAAATTGAATAAAACAAGTTAATGCTGCTATTTATGTTATGAAATAGAATTTTATATAATTATTCATTTTTTGTTTGAGCTCAGAAGTCAGAAATCATGTCCTACATGTATACTGTAAGATATTCCATTCTGCTGGTAAGCCATATCGCCTCAGAAAACAGGAGTTTTGGCAGTCAGGGTTCTTGTAGCTATATGAACTTGGCCAAGTTATTTAGTCTTTCTAAGACTCCATTCTCTTAACAGTCAAATGAAAAATTTGGGCAACAATTCCAACTTTTTCTCTCTCAGGATCTGGGTAAATGTTGGTTGATGAATCTTTTGAGGCTCTAGATATAACTTTTTCACCAACTTGTTTTCTTCTTACAGTTTATTTGTTGAATAAGTAAGTTCTGGATTTTACTGATGGCATTCCTGTGATGTTAGCACGTCCCTTGTCCCTGCATTTCCTGAAAAGTGCTAGTTATATGTAGACTTGATCAAACTTTGATTTAATTTTGTGGTAACAATATTTTGGTGATAATACTATGATTTATTAGAGGCACATAATGTCTTTTTGCTTTTCTTTTTGTGATGTTAGGGACCATTGATAATCATTGACAAGATTCATATTTTCTATAGAAGTTTCTAAGTTTGTTCTGAATTAATAGTTTCAGAATATATGGTGTCATTGTAGGAAACTGTTTATGTTCAATATAATGTAGCTTCCTCTCTTATTATATAAAAGCTACAAATTTCTATTTACATCTCAAGATTTTTGGTCAATAGAAAATATTGACAGAAATGAAATAGACAGAAACACAAGATGTTGCATATGTGGTTTAAAAAGAAAAATAATTTCCAAGTTCATAAAAGAAAAGAAAGGTAGATAAGAAAATAAAGCAGAAAGGCACATTCAAATTACTTAATTTTATTACGGCCAGGGGAAGCATGCTAATTTGATAGCTTGAAACCAAATAAAAATACATAAGTAGAAAGAAGTTAACATTCCTGTCTTAGCTTATTTTCTGCTGCTATAACAGAATATCTGAGACTGGATAATATACAAAGAAAAAAAATATTTGGCTCACTGTTCTAGAGGCTGGAAAGTCCAAGAGCATGACACTGGCATCTGGTGAGGGTCTTTGTGCTGCATCATCTCATAGCAAGAGGAAAAGACAAGAGAATGCATGTGAAAGAAAGAAGAGGCAAAAAAGCAAGGAAGAAAGGGAGGCAAACACATCCTTCTTCTCGGGAAACTACTCCATAATAATGAAATTAATCCATTCATGAAGACAGAGCCATCATTATCTAATCACCTTTTAAAGTTCCACCTCTCAACACCACTGCATTAGAATTAAGTTTTTAACACATACTTTTTGAGGGACTTATTCAAACTGTAGAAATTTCTAAATGCTTTCCTGAGAAATTCAGTGAATTAGCTTTTCCAAAAAAAAAAAAGCCTTGAAAAATGTTCTTTACTCTGCTGCAAATCTGAGTGACAATTTCCACCCTCAACCCTAACAGAAAGAAAGAAATACCATATGCAGCAATTAAATTTGTGATGAGACAGCCTTCCAGTTAGGCAGCACCAGAAAACTTCTCCAGAGGAAAGTGCACATGGAAATGAAGTGATAGTCCACCATCATGTCAGCACCCAGGGCAAAAGAGAAGCCTTGTTAATAAGATTTCTGAATTACAGTGAGGGAAACTCTTGTGTCTTTGGAGAAAGGAGTAGTAGAGCTGGAGCCATAGCATAAATGGCTAAGTTTATGAAGTAGAATAAAGGATCTGCTGTCATCATCTAAAGCCATTTGTGCAGCAAGTAATTACATATGACTTTTCTCTTAGACTATGCCTACGTGATCTTTTGGCTTGTAGAGTAGCACATTAGACATAGTTCCAGAAGGAGCAGTTTCATCCTGAGAGTGAAAGTAAGTCTGCATCTAAAGTATAAAACATGAAAATTAGGCAATTACAGATTGAGTAGGAAGAGAAAACATAGGTCTCAATAAGGAAATCACAGAAAACTCTAGCAGGAAAATTCTGACATGAGATTTTCTGTTTCAAAAGTTTACAAAGGTCAGCCACAGTGGCTCAGCACTTTGGGAGGCTGAGGTAAGTGGATCACTTGAAGTCAGGAGTTCGAGGCCAGCATGGCCAACATGATGAAACCCCATCTCTACTAAAAATACAAAAATTATCCAGGTGTGGTGGTGGGTGTTTGTAATCCCAGCTACTCTGGAGGCTGAGGCAGGAGAATTACTTGAACCGGGAAGGTGGAAGTTGCAGTGAGCCGAGATCGAGCCATTGCACTCCAGCCTGGGCAACAGAGCAAGACTCCATCTCAAAAAAAAGAAAAAAAAAAGTGTATGTAAAACATGTTTGTAACTCTGAATACATTTTTTTCATAGAAAGCAAGGTTCATACAATGATGAAGTTACCAGGCAGCCTAAGAGATGATGATCATAGGAATGGCTATTTCTTTTATTATTCATTCACTGATTCATCAAAAGTTTGGGCTCCTACTATGTCTCAACACTGGAGATGCAGAAGCAATTATCATTCCTAATCATCTACCACTAAAACAACTTAATACTGCACAGTATCGGTATAATTATATTTTACATCTATACTTCAATGAAAATGTAGTATAATACAAATAGTCAAATATGTTATATATAACCAATGGTTGAAATGTCATCCTTGGTAAAGCACTTTTTAATGGTTTCCTGCAAATGGAAGTTTCTCTAGTTTGTTAGCAAGAAGAGAGGTTTGGAGGCTGTAAGCAGTCGTGTTGTTTGGTGGCAGTAGGGGTGAATGTGAGTGAGATGATGAAAGAATAGGTAAAATAGTAAATCTCCAAGTTTCTGAATCTAAGGAAGAAGAGGTAGTCTTTTCTTCTTGACCCTCAAGACTGAAATTGGACGACCATTATCTTTGACTAAAGTCATGTATGAAGCCATGGGCCAAAGAAGCTAACAAACCTTCATAATAGACACATTTGTGTTCCCTTTGCTCCTGACAACACAAGGTGCTATGGTCTGAATATGT
Source organism: Papio anubis (assembly GCF_008728515.1). Taxonomy (NCBI): domain Eukaryota; kingdom Metazoa; phylum Chordata; class Mammalia; order Primates; family Cercopithecidae; genus Papio; species Papio anubis. The sequence continues at coordinate 166,899,608 of NC_044977.1, read as the reverse complement.
CCCCCAAAGTTCATGTGCTGGAAGCTTAATCTCCAACGCAACAGTGTTGAGAGGTGGGGCCTAAAAAGAGGTGACTGGGTCATGAGCACTCTGCCCTCATGAATGGATTAATGTCATTATCTTAGGAGTACGTTAGTTTTTATGGGAGTGGGTTTGTTATAAAAGTGAGTTTAACCCTAACTTGCTGTCCTTCCTGTGCACTTACACTCTCTCCCCATATGATGACTTCCACCATGGGAGTGACATAGTAAGAAGGCCCTCATTATATGCCAGAACCTTGATATTGAACTTTCCAGCCTTCAGAACTGTCAGAAATATTTTTTTTTCTTTATAAATTACCCAGTCCTTGGTATTTTGTCACAAAAACAAAACAAAGACACATGCTACATACATAATTACAACTTTTGGATTTGATTCTTCTACTCAGAACACCATCACTCACTTTCAACAACCACATTGTATGTAGTTGTAAATTTTATTTTAAAACTTTGCTATCATTTGCTCTTCATCTTCCTTTTCCTTGGACCAATGATGAACATCAAATTGAATGTTTCTCTAGAGAGTGATTTTGTCACTATTTGATGCTAAGAGTTCTTCAATACTTTCAACATCCATTTCAATAAATCCAGACTCTTTAGCAGGATCTATGATTTTTTCTTTTTCTTTTTTTTTTTTTTTTTTTTTTGAGACGTAGTCTCGCTCTGTCACCCAGGCTGGAGTGCAGTGTTGTGGTCTTGGCTCACTGCCAGCTCCGCCTCCCGGGTTCATGCCATTCTCCTGCCTCAGCCTCCCCAGCAGCTGGGACTACAGGCACTCGCCACCATACCCAGCTAACTTTTTGTATTTTTAGTAGAGAAGGGGTTTCACCATGTTAGCCAGGATGGTCTCCATCTCTTGACCTCAAGATCCGCCTGCCTTGGCTTCCCAAAGTCCTGGGATTATAGGCGTGAGCCACTGCGCCCAGCCAGGATCTATGATTTTTAATTTTGATTCAATCACTTTTATATTCACACTTCTCTCAATAGCTCTTATCATTTCCAACTTTCTTATAAATCTATAAAATTTTCTAGGTCTCTTAGACTCACCTACTTTCTTAAAGAGCCTTTCCACCTGCTTGGAAGATAGTTATATAAACACAGGAGAATAATAGGCACTATATTAAAACCATAATAAATACATGAGAATAATAGTACCCTACATTAAAACAATAATAAGACATGAAATCCTCTTGGAAAAACAGCTATCTTAATCCAATGGACTCCACAACCTATCATCTGGAACTCATGTGTAACTAAAATATTTTCAGTAGTATATACATACATATTCGTTACAATAGATTATTTTGTGTGGTGAGTAAATTTCAAGTAAAATTTTTTGCAAGTTGTAATATCAAATATTCAGAAACTGAGAGTTCAGATTATTAGGACTACGTGTTCTTAAAATCAGGCACACAATGAATTTACCCTGAACAGCTTAAAATCTGATCATTTTTAGTTTAGGCAGTAATAATACTTGCTCATATGTCACTGCCAAAATCCATATCTCTCACAAAAATTAGGTTGCTTTCATCATGGGAAACTCTGATTCAAAATAGTAAGCAACTATATGGGTTTCATAGAAGCTAACCAGTGACTATACCACACTAAATAGATAGAGTTCAACGACACTTGCATTGGACCCACATTACATAAAACCATGTATTTGAAAAAAATTTAAAATTATATTTTCTTTATTTTTATCAGATTGGATTAGTTCAAAAGACCATTCTTCAAGTTCTGAAATTATGCTTCATTCAATCTATTGATAAAGCTTTCAATTGTACTTTGGAATTTTTTAAGTTTTTTAATTCCAGAGACTCTGAATGATTTCTTTTTTAAGATGTTTCTCTCTTCATTTTTTTCCTGGGTTGTTTTAGAAGTCTCTTTGTGTTGATTTTAAACCTCATCTTGGATCTGAATGACCTTCCTTGCAATCCATGTGTTGAATTCTTTATCTGTTATTTCTGAGTTTCCATTTTGGTTAAAGACCATTGCTGGAGAGCTAGTGTTATCTTTAGTGGCGTCACTACATTCAGACTTTTCATGCAGCTCAAATTCTGTGTTGGTTTCTTCTCATCTAGAGATGTTGGCACTTCTAATTTTTGTAATGATTTTAGTGTGAATATATTTTTTTTTCTTTCTTTCCCTTTGATGTTATTAATTTTTTTCTTTACCTTTTCATTTCCTCCTCTCCCTAGGGAATATGATTGTAGAAAATGCTGGGTAGGGTCTTTGGCTTTTCTTCTATAGCTCTAGGCATTTCTTTCAGCAGGTTTTATATTGGGATGTGCAGTTTGTGCTACAAGCCCATAGATGGTACTTATAGATATGAGCAGACTATGGCCAAGATGGTTATGTATATACCCAACCCTTGTTTAATCAAGCAGTGGGTTGACTGGTTGAATGCACAGTGGTCTAAGCTCCCTGCTTATCTCTGGGGTAGAAAGGCAGGACCCATGAAAAGCAGGGCCAGACTGGGCAGGTCTGCCTGCAAGTCCTCTAATGGCAAGCACAAGAACCAGTGCCAAGGGAGAATCTACTGGCTGGCTGCCAGGTACCAAGAGGTATGCCTAGGTGTGGAGCTGGGAAACCTCCTTTGCTCCAAGTTGCCTGCATAGAGATTGCAGCATAGCCTAAGCTCCTATTCCAAGAGAGTGGTTGCTATAGATGCCTGGAGATATGCCTGGTTGTCGAGCAGAGAGGGCCCCCTTGCATCAAAATCTCTGCACAAGATGAATGGGGCAACCTGGGCTGCTGTACTAGGAAAGTCCATGCTCCAAATGACTGGAGATCTACCTAAGTGTGGAGCAGATAGGGTCCCCCTGCACCAGAATCTCTACCAGGAAGGATGAGGTGTCTCAGTCTGCTGAATTAGGGTGCTCCTAATGCCTGGAAACCTGCCTGGGCATGGAGTGGAGAGTCCTCCTGCACTAAGATCTATGTCTGGGAAGGGTAGGGCAGCTCAGGCTGCTGACCCAGGCAAACAGGTACTCCAAATGCCTGAATTTCTGCTTGGGGTGAAGCAGTGAAGGCCCCGCTACACCATGTTCTCAGGGAAGTAGGGTAGGGCACCCAGCAATGGCATATGCAGATCAGTACCAAGTCAACAAGCTGGCCCTGGCTCCAAGTCTCAGTACCCAAGAGAAACTTCAGCTATAGCAGCTCTCCTCAAATGCCAGGCCTACAAGAGGGGAGAACACAATTCCAGCATCTACTACTGAGGCAATTTTCACAGTTCTGGCTGTGGGATCCCTAACCCACTTCAGAGTAATTGCTCCAATTTCTGGCCTTAGATTAAACTGCCTGCACAGTCACACAGCTGGGTCACCAAAGAATGGCTGACGTTGCATGAATCTGTATTAAAAATGGCATCCTCCTCTCAGTCTTGAGTCTGGGAAAATGTCTGCAGATATTCCCAGTGTCTTTCCCACACAGCATCTCCAAGCCTCTCCTTAAGTTAACTCCAGGAGCTGGGAAGCAAAGTGCTCTCCCTTGGCCTGGGTTGCTCGGATCCCCAGTGGGAAGGTGAGTCACAGAGGGAGAACCTCTGTCTCTCTCACACACTGGGGCTGAACTCACTTTTATTAGCTGGACGCTGTCACAGGAAATGTTTGCCAGCACTGTCTTCTCCGGGATCTGGGATTGTCTTCCATGATTCCAGTAGATTCCCACTTTCCTTCTTGAATGAAAGCTTACAGAGTTGATCTTTATGCACTATCTTTCTATTTACACATGGCTGAGGCTCACTGAAACCCTCTAATTCACCAACTTGGAGAAAAAAAATTTAATGCAACTATTGTAAATCTAATTATTCCAAAAGAACTTCTTCTAACAGAGAAAAGACTACAATTATTTTTACATATAGTGAAAGAGAGGTCATTTTTATGCTAACCAAGTGTCAGACCATATAGGGTTTCATAAACATACTGTGTAACCAGTAGCTGTCTTATCTTGAAACCTTAATCTCTTAATAGATCTTTAGACACTTGTGCAAATTCCAACAGATTTTAGAACAGGCAATTATTTCTTCAATGAATCCCATAAAAACACCATAGAGGAAGTTGTTTCTAAGGTGATAAGATCAGTGTTAAATTTTAGAAGGAGTACCATAATGTTTGCAGCCTGATTTTTTGCTTTTTCAATTACTGAACCATCAATCTTCCAATCAACGGGCTTTTAAGGTGGGCCTACAAGCCGTCACTTGATAATTAAGTGGTATGTTAAAATAACAAAAGGCTCTTTTTCAGAGACACATTAGATAATAGAAGTTTTAATCTCTTCTAGAATACAATAACTGGTTTAATAATGGAAAGATTATTGTCATGGATGTTTATAGTACACAATGAGTGGGAACAAGAACAGAAGCACATTTTTACCTCTAAGCACAGTCAAAAGTAGACCCTGCTAGAGAAAACCCATGCAGACTGTGGAGTACAGGACATTTGTTCTCATCCCATTTTCATTTTTCAGATATGATTAATTCTGTTGAGGCCTTTCTGCTGTGAAACTCATAAAGTCTCATGGTGCTGATGGCATTGAGCCAAGATTGAGCCACTGCACTCCAGCCTGGCAACAGAGCGAGACTCCATCTCAAAATAAATAAATAAATATATTAAAAAATTTTTAAAAGTCTCATGGCACTTCATTGGTACAGGACCTTCTTCCAAGGCCCTGAAAGGGTCCCTAGCAAAAGCAAAGTGTTTTGATTTTGTTATGTTAATGTAAATTTAAAAATTTATAAATTGTTATGATTAGATCATTTCTAAATGTTTACTTTCATGTTGAATTTTGTATTTCTAATTCCATATATATTAAGTATATATGACAAGAAAGTAAATAGATCATAGCTATTTTAAGATAATATAATTATAAATCAAGGAAAATAAAAAAGTTCTCAACTGGAGAAATTTTTGCCTCCCTGGGAGATATTTGGCCATGTTTGAAGAGCTTTTCAGTTGTCACAATAAGGGGGCAAGGCCACTGGCACCTAGTGAGTAGAAGCCAGGGATGCTTCTACCCGAAAATGCATAGGCAGCCCCTTGTAACTAGTATTATCCAGCCCAAAATGTAAACCATGTTCAGGTTGAGAGACCTCCACAATTTCAAAATTAAGAAGTGGTAAGCCTGGATTTAGATCCAGTGTGTATAATTACAAAGCTTATGTTTTCTACTACATTACACTGACTGGCTATAATAAATTTCAGTAGAACAAGTTAGTTTCAATTGTGTGGTGTACCAATGGTCATTGCATTTGCCTTCTTCATATTCTGTAGTAAAAGCCAATGGATATGCATGCCGCCATGTTGGATATGCTCTGTGGACAAAGGGGAGGTGGGCAAGCAAGATAGTCCTCATCCTTTTCCAGTGTTATCTGCTCAGTTAACGGCATCATCACACACTCAGTTATACAAGGCATACCCCAAGAAACATCCTTCAGTTTGCTTTTTTCCTCCATTCACCACATGTATTAGCCCATTTTCATGCTGCTGATAAAGACATACCTGAAACTGGGAAGAAAAAGAGGTTAAATTGGACTTGCAGTTCCACATGGCTGGGGAGGACTCAGAATCATGGCAGGAGGTGAAAGGCACTTCTTACGTGGCAACAGCAAGAGAAAATGAGGAAGAAGCAAAACCCGAAACCCCTGATAAACCCATCAGGTATCTTGAGACTTATTCACTATCACCAGAATATCACAGAAAAGACCAGCCCCTCATGATTCAATTACCTCCCCATGGGTCGCTCCCACAACACATGGGAATTCTGGGAGATATAATTCAAGTTGAGATTTGGGTGGGGACACAGCCAAACCATATCAGCATATTTTCTATTATTTTCTCTCTCTTGGAACATACTCTATGTTATCTTCTACCATGCTTTAGCATTTATATTGGTGTACTCCTTTTCTACATTGTACTCAGATGATCTTTTTTAAAATTTGTATCTGAACATGTTAACTTTCTAAGTCCTTATCCCTACATAAACTTCCCATCCTGTCACAATCCTGGCTTAAATCACACAATGACCTATCATTGGTTTCAGGGTAATAGCCCCAATACCCCAATATGGCCTGTAAAGTCCTCTTAGTCTTTCCAGAATCACTTACCATCCTGTCTTCTGCTTGGTGCTTCAGCCACTAATGCTTTTAGTTCTTTGACACAGATATGTTACTTCCTACTGCAAGGCCTTGTGCTATGCTTAAAACACCCTACTTCTCATTGCTGCTATTTTTCATCTAAAGCACATCTGATTTTGAGTAGTTCATATCCCTCTGTTCTAGGTTTTCATAGCACTACGAAGATCTCTTTGTGAATTTATCACAGCTATAGTTTTATACTTATATGTGTGACTCAAAAAAATATCACCTGCATTGTAAGTTACATGAGGGCTGGTACTGTGTTTAGTTTTGCTTGAAAAGCAAAGTATACTGACAGTCTATCCCCAGCGTCACTCAGATAACTTGGCATTTAACTGGGTTCAATAAATATTTGTTGAATGAATTATTGCAGAAATAAATAAATGGATGTTTGGATAAATAAGTGCATGATATTAAATGGCTGAATAGACTCAGGGCTAGTACAAGCCTTAATGCTTAGTGTAACATAAGCTCTGGATACGATCTGATAGCAGCTAAATGAGAGCAAACAAGGTCCTAGGCAACCAAAGATGTTTAGGCCAAGATAGATAAGAGCTAGAAATATTGAAAATGCTGACTTTTTCTGTTGAATAAAGCCTATTAATCTGGACTTTTCCGTGAACCAGTCAATCATTTTGCCACAGAATCTTCATGAGTGAATATAAGAGGACCTGACTTTGATAAAGATTATGCCATGAATCTAATTCCACCTAGAAAAAAAATACAGTATCCTCCAAAAGACTCACAAGTCTAATTCCAAGGTGACTTCTCATGGTCCAGCAGAGGAAATGGGACTCCTGGCATCAGAGCCTGCAACATGAGCAACTCAGGCATGCTCAATATAGTCATGTATCTCTTAATGATGGAGATACTTTCTAAGAAATGCATGGTTAGGCAATTTTGCCCTTGTGTGAATATCATACAATGCACTCACACAAAACTAGATGGTTTGGCCTATTACACAGCTAGGCTATATGATATAGCCTATTGCTCCTTGGCTATAAACTTGTACAGCATGTTCATGTTACTGTATTGAATACTGTATGCAGTTGTAACACAGTAATAAATATTTGTGTATCTAAATGTAGAAAAGATACCGTGAAAATATGGTATAAAAGATTAAAAACAGTATACCTTTATAGGACATTTACCATGAATGGAGCTTGCAGGACTGAAAGTAGCTCTGGGTGTTGGCGAGTGAGTGGTGAGTCAATGTGAAGACCTAGGACATTAATGTACTCTTCTGTAGACATTAGAAACACTGTACACTTAAGCAACACTAAATTTATTAAAAATAATTTCCTTAATAAATTAATCTTAGTTTACTGTAACACTTTTACTTTATAAACTTTTAACATTTTTAAACTTTTTGATTATTTGTAATAATGGCTTAAAACAAAAATAATTGTAGAATTAAAGGAAAATATTTTCTCTCTTTATATCCTTATTCCATATATTTTCTTCTTTTATTTTTTACTTTTTAAGCATTTTTGTTAAAAACTAAGGCATAAACACACACATTAGCCTAGACCTACACAGGATCAGAATCTTCAATATCAGTGTCTTTCACCTCAACATTTTGCCTTACTGGAAGGTCTTCATGGGCAATTTTATATATATATATGTGTGTGTATATATATATACAGTATCCTCCAAAAGACTCACAAGTCTAATTCCAAGGTGACTTCTCATGGTCCAGCAGAGGAAATGGGACTCCATATATATATATATGTGTGTGTGTGTGTGTGTGTATATATATAAAATGAAGCTGTTGTCTCCATTGATAAAGGTGACTTCTTCCAGAATTTCTCCTGCAGTACCTCCCTGAAGCTGTTTTAGTTAACCTTTTTTTTGATAAGCAGAAGTACACTCTAAAATAATGATAAAAGTATAGTACAATAAACACATAAACCAAGGACACAGTCATTTATTATCAAGTATTATGTAATGTACATAATTGTATATGCTATACTTTAAATGCCAGGCAACACAGGTTTGTTTACACAAGCATCACCACAAACATATGAGTTATTCATTGCACTCATTATCATACCTATGAGGTCACTAGGCAATAGAAATTTTTCAGCTCCATTTTTTGGTAATTTTTATCTTAGGTTTGGGGGTCCATGTGAATGTTTGATACGTAGATAAATACATATCATGGGGATTTGTTGTACATATTATTACAGCACCCAGGTATTAAGCCCAGTACCCAATAGTTATCTTTTCTGCTCCTCTCCCTCCTCCCACCCTCCTTGCTCATGTACACCCCAGTGTCTGTTGTTTCCTTCTTTTTATTCATTAAGTTATTATCCTTTCATGCCTGCTTATAAGTGAAAACATGCAGTATTTGGTTTCTGTTCCTGCGTTAGTTTGCTAAGGATGATAACCTCCAGCTCCATACTTGTTCCCACAAAGGATATTATCTCCTTCATTTTTATGGCTGCATAGTATTCCATGGAGTATAGGTACCAAATTTCTTTATCTAATCTGTTATTAATGGATATTTAGATTTATTCCATGTCTTTGCTATTGTGAGTAATTCTGCAATAAACATATGCATGTATGATCTTTATAATAGAACGATTTATATTTCTTTGGGTATATACCCAAGTAATGGGATTGCTGAGTCTAATGGTATTTCTGCCTCTAGGTTTTTAAGGAATCATCGTCTTGTCTTCCACAACAGTTGAACTAATTTACACTGCTACCAACAGTTTAAAAGCATTTCTTTTTCTCCACAACCTCACCAGCACCTGTTGTTTTCTGACTTTCTAATAATAGTCATTCTGAATGGTCTGAGATGGCCTCGTGGTAGTTTTGACTTGTACTTTCTCTAATGAACAGTGATGTTAAGCTTTTTTTCATATACTTATTGGCTGCCTGTATGTCTTCTTTTGAGAAGTGTCTGTTCAGTCCTTTATCCACTTTTTAATGGGATTGTTTTTCTCTTGTAAATTTGTTTAAGCTTCTTATAGATGAAGGATATTAGACCTTTGTCAGATGCATGGTTTGCAAATATTTTCCCCCATTCTATAGGTTGTCTGTTTACTCTGTTGATAGTTTCCTTTACTGTGCTGAAGCTCTTTAGTTTAATTAGATCCCATCTGTCAAGTTTTTGCTTTTGTTACAATTGATTTGGTGTCTTTGTCATGAAAGACACCCATTCCTAGTGGTATTGCCTAGGTAGTCTTCCAGGGTTTTTATACTATTGGGTTTTACATTTAAGTCTTTAACCCATCTTGGGTTGATTTTTGTATATGGTGTAAGGAAGGTGTCCAGCTTCAATCTTCTGCATATGGCTATCCAGTTATCCCAACACCATTTTTTGAATCGGGAGTCTTTTCCCCATTGCTGTTTTTTGTCAGTTTTGTAAGATCAGATGGTCACAGATGTGTGGCTGACCTTATTTCTAGGCTCTCTATTCTGTTCTGTTGGTCTATGTGCCTGTTTTTGTACGAGTACTATGCTGTTTTGGTCACTGTAGCCTTGTAGTATGTTTTGAAGTTGGATAACACGATTCTTCCAACTTTGTCCTTTTTGTTTATGATTGTCTTGGCTATTTGGACTCTTTTTTCATTCCATATAAATTTTAAAATAATTTTTTCTAGTTCTGTGAACAATGTCATTGGTAGTTTGATAGGAATAACATTGAATCTGTACATTGCTTTGGGCATAATAGCCATTTTAATCATATTGATTCTTCCTATCCACAATCCATAAGCATGGGATATTTTTCCACTTGTTCGTGGCTTCTCTGATGTCTTTGAGTAATCTCATTGTAGAGATCTTTCGCTTTCCTGATTAGCTGTATTCCTAGAGTTTTCTCTTTTCTTTTTTTTTTTTTTTTTTTTGGTGGCAATTGCGAATGAAACTGATTTAGCTCTCAGTTTCGTTGTGGTTCACGTATAAGAGTGCTAGTAAATTTTGTACATTGATTTTGTATCCTGAAACTTTGCTGAAATTGTTTATCAGCTGAAGGAGCTTTTGGGCCAAGTCTGTGGGGTTTTCTAGATATAGAATCATGTTCTCTGCAAACAGAGGTAGTTTGACTTTCTCTCTTCCTTTTTGGATGTCCTTTATTTCTTTCTCTTGCCTGACTGCTTTGGCTAAGATTTCCAATACTATGTTGAATAGAAGTGGTGAGAGAGGGCATCCTTGTCTTGTGCCAGTTTTCAAAGAGAATGCTTCCAATTTTTGCCCAGTGAGTATAATGTTGACTGTGGATTTGTCATAGATGGATGTTATTATTTTTAATATGAAGGGATGTTGAATTTTATCAAAAGCCTTTTCTGTATCTCTTGAGATAATCATGTGGTTTTGTCTTTAGTTCTGTTTATGTGATGAATTACATTTATTGATTTGAGTATATTAAACTAACATTGCATCCTAGAGATGAAGCCTGCTTGATAGTGACAGATTAGCTTTTTGATATGCTGCTGCATTTGATTTGTGTTTTGTTGAAGATTTTTGCATCAATAATCATCAAGGGTATTGGCCTTAAGTTTTGTTTTTTTGCGTGTGTCTCTGCCAGGTTTTGGTATACAGAGGATGCTGGTCTCATGGAAGGAGTTAGGGAGAAGTCCCTCCTCCTCATTTTTTGGAGTAGTTTCTGCAGGAATGGCACTAGGTCTTCTTTGTACATCTGGTAGAATTTGGTTGTGAATCCCTCATGTCCTGGGCTTTCTTGGTTGGTAGGCTATTTATTACCGATTCAATTTTGGAGCTCATTATTAGTCTGTTCAAGGAATCAATTTCTTCCTGGATCAGTCTTGGGAGGGTGTATGCGTCCAGGAATTTATCCATCTCCTCTAGATTTTCTAGTTTGTGTGTGTAGAGGTGTTCACAGTAGTTTCTTATGGTTGTTTTAATTTCTGTGGGGTCAGTAGGAATACTGCCTTTGTCATTTCTGATTGTGTTTATTTGGATCTCTTCTATTTTCTTCTTAATTAGTCTAGCTAGTGGTCGATTTTATTTTTTTCAAAAAATCAACTTTTGGACTTGATCTTTTAAATGGCTTTTTGTATCTCAATTTCCTTCAGTTTAGCTCTGATTTTTGCTATTTCTTGTCTTCTGCTATCTTTGGGGTTGATTTGTTCTTGCTTCTCGAATTCTTTCAGTTGTGAAGTTAGGATGTTAATTTCTTTCTAATTTTTTGATGTGGGCATTTAGTTCTATGAATCTTCCTCTTAACACTGTCTTAGCTGTGTCCCAGAAATTCTTGTATGTTGTACATTTGTTCTGATTATTTTCAAAGAACTTAATTTCTGACTTAATTTCATTGTTTTCTAAAAAGTCATTCAGCAACCTGTTGTTTAATTACCCTGTAATTGTATGATTTTGAGCAATTTTCATTGTGTTTATTGAATTGTGGTCCAAGAGTGTGGTTGTGGCGATGGGAATAATGTATACTCTGTTGTTTTGGGGTGGAGGCTTCTGTAAATGTCTGTCAGATCCATTTGGTCCAATGCTGAGTTTAGGTCCTGAATATCTCTGTTAACTTTCTGCCCTGATGACCTATTTAATACTTTCAGTGGAGTGTTGAAGTCTCACACTATTATTGTGTGGGAGTCTGTGTCTCTTTGTAGGTCTCTAAGAACTTTCTACATGAATCTGAGAGCTCCTGTGTTGGGTGCATGTGTATTTAGGATAGTTAGTTCTTCTTACTGAACTGAACCCTTTACCATGATGTAATGCCCTTCCTGTCTTTTTGATCTTTGTTGTTTTGAAATCTGTTTTGTCTGAAATTATGATTGCAACTCCTGCTTATTTCTATTTTCCATTTGCTTGGAAGATTTTTCTCTAACACTTCATTTGAGCCTATGACTGTCATTACATGTAAGATAAGTCTCTTAAAGACAGCATACCATTGAGTTTTGCTTTTTTATCCAGCATGCCACTCTCTGTGTCTTTTAAGTGTGGCCTGTTTAGCCTGTTTATGTTCAAAGTTAGTTTTTATATGTGTGGATTCTATCTGGTCATTGTACTGTTAACTGGTTTTTACGTTGGCTTGTTTGTGTGGTTGCTTTACAGTAACACTGGTCTGTGTGTTTAAGTGTGTTTATGGTAGTGGTCTTTCCTCTTATATTTAGTGCTTCTTTCAAGATCTCTGGTAAGGCAGGTCTGGCGGTAATGAAGTCTCTCAACATTTGCTTATCTGAAAAGACTCTTATTTCTCCACCTCATAGGCAGCTTAATTTGGCTGGATATAAATGTCTTGGTTGAAGTTTTTTTTTTTAATTATTTTTTCTTGAAGAATGTTGAATGTAGGCCCCCAATCTCTTCTGGCCTGCAGGATTTCAGCTAAAAGGTCTGCTGTTAGCCTGATGGGGGGTCCCTTTTTAGGTGACCTGCCCTGTCTCTCTAACTGCCTTTAACATTTTTTCTTTGATTTTCAACCTTGGAAAATCTGAAAATTATGTGTCTTGGGGATGATCTTCTTGTATAGAACCTTGGAGGAGTTCTCTGTACTTCCTGAATTTGTTGATATCTCTAGCAAGATTGGGGATGTTTTCATGGAAGATATCCTGAAATATATTTTCTAAGTTGTTTGCTTTCTCCCCCTCCCATTCAGTATCAATGATTCATAGATTTGGCCTCTTTACATAATTTCATAATTCTTGGAGGTTTTGTTGACTCATTTTTATTCTTTATTTTTGTTTGACTTTCTTATTTCAGAGAACCAGTCTTCAAGTTCTGAGATTCTTCCCTCAGCTTGGTTTACTCTGTTGTTAATACTTGTGATTGCATGTGAAATGCTTGTGTTATTCAGCTCTGTCAGACACATTGGTTTCTTTTATATACTAGCTATTTTGTCCTTCAGCTCCTGTATGACTTTATTGTGTTTCTTATTTTACTTGGATTGGGTTTTCCCATCTTCCTGAATCTTTATGATCTTTGCTCCTATCTATAGAAATATTCCAAATTCTATTTTTGTCATAACGGCCAGTTAGTTCTGGTTAAGAACTCTTGTTGAAGAACTAGTGCAGTCATTTGGAGGACAAATGACACTGTAGCCATTTGAGTTACTGGAGTTCTTGCATTTTCCTTTCTCATCTCTGTGTGTGGATGTTCTTTTAACTTCAGTGTAGACGGAGAGCAGTCAATATTCTTTTTTGGATGTTTTCACCAGGCTGAGGCTTTGTGCAGGGTCTTTATTTCAAGCTGACTTCTTGTATCTGATTTCAGAGTGGAGTATGTTAGTGAGGTATTTTTGGTGTTGAAGCTTTGGGGTGTGATCCAGCAGCTGACACTTAGAATTTCTGGTCAGTTGGTAGATTCTTGCTCAGTTGTGTGGATCCCCTAGGTTTCCTCACAGTTGGAGTCATGTTTCCTCTCAGTTCTCTGGAAGTGTGGGTTCCTCTCCTCCTTGAGTGCTGGCTGTAGTTCACAACTTTACACTTGTCGGCTGCCTACTATGGCTCTAGGAGCAATCTCAGTGTTTATGTTTCTTCCCCAGCTTAGAGGCAGCAGAAGAGATCTTAGTAGTGGTTGTGGCCAAGGGTCATTTGCTAGACTCCTAGGGACTCCACCCAGAGAGATGTAGATCAGCAATCACTCAGCCAAGATGGAGGGTTTGTGCTGTGGTCCCAAGCCAGGTGGCCCTGCCTGATGACAAGCTGTGAGGGGTGTGTGGGACCCATGAGAAATGGACTGGCCTCCTCTCCTTGGGTCAACTTCTGCTTGTTGAAGGTATGGATAAAGCACTTAGGGTCTTTGTTTCTTCGTTAGTCTGAGGGTGGCAAGCACAGTTCCACGGCAAAGGCAGTGGCAGAGAGGCTTTCAAGTTGCCCCTGGAGGCTCTGTCCAGAAAGTGGCTGAGTTGGTGCTGGTTCAATAGCTCTGGCAGTGGGTGGCTGGAGGCCCAGGCCTGGAATACCTGCCCAGTGAGGAGATACGGGAATGGGCGCCCAGGTAACATTCTGGCCACTTTTCTGCGGCGCTATTGCAGTATGCTTGAGGCTGCTCCAGTTCCTAGTCACCTCAGATTTTCCAGAATCTAGAGGTATCACCAGTGAAGGCTGTGAAACAGCAAAGATGGCAGCCTGTCCCTCCCTCTGGGAGCTTTGTCTCAGGGAGGTATAAACCCGCTGCTGGCCCAAAGGCATCTGTCAGGGGTAGCTGGAGACCCCTTTTGCGAGTTCTTGCCCAGTGAGTAAGAACAAGATCAGGCCCCCACTTAAAGCAACAGTCTGGTAGAGGAGCTGTGCTGTGCTTAGGAATCCCTTCCACCCTAGATTGGTTCTAACTCTCTAAAGCCTGAAGGCTAGAATGGCTAAAGTGCCCAAACAGCAAAAATAGTGGCCTGCCCCTCTCCCCGGGAGCTCCTTCTTAGGAAGGTGCAATACCACTATTCGTAGCTGGCTGGAATTCCCAACCAGTTGTTATCTTGTGAGGTGTCGTGGAAGTGGGGCCTGTGAGCTGTTGCTACTCAACCACCTGGTTTTAGCCTCATTCCTAGGGTTGTATACAGGAGTCTAACCTCCTACTTTGCAGGAGCTGCAGCTACTTTTCCTGGAAAGCCAGAGTATCTAAGGCTCTAGGGTCTCTACACATGCCTGAGCAGCTGCTCTGCTGAGACTCCACATAGCTGTGTCTGTCAGGCTGGAAACTTGGCTCTGGTGGAGTGATTTTACAAGGAGATCTCCTGCCCTGAGGGTTACAAAAATCTGTTGGAAGCATGGTTTCCTGGGATCACTCATTCACTCACTACTTCCCTGGACAAGGGAGGATCCCCTGGCTGCATGTTTTTCCTAGGTAGGCCACTGTCCTCTCTTGCTTTCCTTCATTCTCTATGGACCATGTTGTTTCCTTGATTAATCTCAATGCATGTACCTCAATGTTTCAATTGAAGATGTTGTATTTACTCGACCTTTCTGTTCCTCTCCATGAGAGGTACACACACTAGCTGCTTCTAGTCGGCCATCTTAGCCACTCCACAGCTCCATTTTAATCTTCCAGGACTATGGTTTGTATGTAGTCTGTCATTGACTGAAACATCAATGTGCAGTACATGACTGTATTGTAAGTTGTGAGCCTTGGACTCAAGCTACAGGGAGCCTGACAGTCTCTTTATTGTAAGAAAACAAAAAAGATCAAGAAAAGCAACATAGCCATAAAGTTCTAATGATGCTTCACATGTTTTATGGACTCTAAGTTCAAATGCAGGAACTTGCTCTCTCTAAATGGCATGTAAAATGCAATGCTGCATTCTAAATTTTAGATATCAAGAGAATTTTTGCTTGAATTTAGGACTTTTATATGTCTTTCTTATTCTAGCGATGTATTCTCCACCTTAAAATAATCTTTATCTAAAACTGCCAAATATAATCTCTTAAAAATGTTGCATTTAGAATAAAAAATGAGCCTTTTATCTAGATGAATATGGTAATATAAACAAGAGTATAATGTTTTAGCTTTAGAATTTGTCTTAATAACTATAACTCCATAATGTAAAATTCAACTTTTACTCTTTTATTTTTGTGACTTTTTAAATCCATTTATCATCATATTGCCAATGATCAGCTATAAAACAACGAAAATGGGTTGTTTTTCCCCCAACTCACTCCAAAATGAATAATGAAAGGATTTGCCAGAACCAAAAGATGGGTGGTGCCTTGATCCTTCTTGCTTTCAATGTATCTTTATACAAATGAGACAGATTGCTCAGCCCTTTCTGAAGCTGTAAACCAGTCTTAAATGTGCAAGTGACATGACCCTAGACAAGCACAGACACCCTAAGAAAATGAAATGCTGAAATTAGAAATGCTCATTGCTTTGCATCACAAACAGGCTCATTGTGCATTTTTCATACAAAATAACATGAAGTGATGACCAGCTTGACCTGGTTGGCACTTTCTTTTAGGGCAAACAAAACGCAAATTGACTTATTCTTCTAAAGTAATAACTGAAATGACAACATAATTGGTATCCAAGTGGCACATTTTACTTGAACTGTTGAAAGTCTCTACATTAAAGACCAAGCCACTATGAAAAATTCCAAATTTAAAATGCAATTTTATCTAAGATGGCTAAGTATGAACCATTTCCGAAGTGCCAAGATATCCCAATACTCTTGATACTTTCTCCAACTCTTCTTGAATAAACAAGAATCAGCTTATAAAAATTACAATTAGTCAGAAAGTGAAGCAAATATGTAGATGTCACAGATCATTGACTTGTGTCTTCAACAACTATTTGAGGGGTCTGTGATGTGCATAGTGCTATAAAATACGTAAAACAAATGAGACAAGATCTGTTCCCTTAATAATGAGTGTTGTTTGTGTGCCAGACATTGTGCTGTCATATAAACATTATCTTTTTTAATCCCCACAACAACCCTGTGATACAGTAATAGTATTATCTGAATTTTACAGATGGTGGAATTAAGATTCAAAGAGGTCTTTTGATCAAAGTCATAGAACCAGTAAATGGTGAGGCAGGATTCACTCCCTACTATTAACTGTTACATTTTATGAAATCCAATAGGTAAGTTACCAGCTAATTAGTCAAAGCAGAATGAAATAACTGGTTTAATAAATGTTACTTTTAACTTTTGAGTACATGAAAGACTGATGGGTGAGACATTATAACATCCATTTGCTTCTTTGCATTCAGATCCCTAATAGTCAATCAAAGAGGTCTGCCCCTGCAAATCACATTTCCTAGACTCCTCTTCTGCCTAGGCTGGGACAATGGGAAGTACTCACTGGTAGATGATGAGAGGAAGATGGAAAAATGAGATAAACCAGCATATTTCTCCCTCTCTCTTTTCTGAACAGTATCTCATTCCTTGAGCAGTAGTACCTGTGACTTCACCATTGTTCCCACTCCCATTAGGTTGGTCGATTCTAGTTTTAGCTTCTGCCAAGTGGTTCTAAGCCATGGTTACATCACCCCTCCCTCTGTCCCTTCAGACTCGAAGTTGATGGGAACTTCTAGGAATTGCTATTGTCTAGTTTCTTTTCCTTTTCCTACATGCTATTTTAGCTCTTCTAACATCTTGTTACTAATTCCCCATACTGCATTCCTTCTTATAATTACTTGATTTTATTTTTCTGGCTAGATCCCGATTGATACAGATATTATAGAGGTTTAGCTAGACCTGGAAAGAATGGGTGGATTATAGGATTTTTAAAATTGAGGTTGAGTAGTCCTTGCAGCAGCTCTCAGCCTTGTCTTCCCTCTTTCACACTCCTGACCATTCCAAGCAGGAGATGGGAACAATCTTTCCTATCACTTAAAAACAACAACAACAACAACAACAAAAAACCACCTTGAGTTAGAGACCCTTTTTAAAGTGACTACTAAGTGGAAGACATTCTGGCATGGGTCTTATTTTTCACTGCCCAGGATTCTTAAGGCAAACAAAACAAAAATTTGTTTCGGCCTCTCAGAAAAACAGTGAGTGATGTTAAAGGCATATATGGCATTGAAGTGTGACTGGGCCTTCTGTACTTCCTGCTTTTTGGATTCTGGGCATAGTGTGTTGAAGGCAAATCAAACAACAGAAACGAGGACATTCTATGCCTGCCGCAATTACTGTGACCAAGATGCAGGTGGCCTGGCAAAATGGCTATAGATGCTCCATATTGCCAAGGAACAACACAAGAAAAGAAATACTCCAAAGCTTAAGCACCATGTAGCATTATGCAAACAAAGCAGTGTACCTTATATATACAAACCAACAAAATGTTACAGGATAATGTATTACATCAAATTTTATCAAAGAGGCAGAAAATAAAAATAATAAATATAAATAGTGAGATTGCTAAACAGTTATTGAAGAAAAACTAACAGCTAGAATTTGTGGAGTTCTCAATCGAGGTTATGAGGGAGAATTAATTCCTCATGTCCTAAGTCAGTGGTTCTCAAAGTACAGTCTTCCAACAGTAACACCAAGTATCACTTAGAAATGCAAATTCTCAGCCGTTACCCCAGAACTATGGAATCAGAATCAGAAGCTGTAATCATCATTCTCTGTTTGTAGATTAACAAATTAAATCTGATAGACTAAGTATCATGATTCTGAGGTCAATTAAGTAATACAGTTAGAATTAAAATTGATTGTATGACATACTTTACTGTACCGTACACAGGACTAACTAGTCTACCTGAATATCATGGCAAAATGGTGATTTTCCATGATGTTGGACATTAGGCAGAGTTTTCCAAAGGGATTTCTTCTCATTCACAAAGTGAACACCCCTGATCCCACAGGGCTATCAGACAAATATCTCTCTGCTCTGGAAACTGGAGCATACCAATCACGTATCCTGCCAGAGTCCAGTAATTCTATCCTCTCTGCTGATATGCAGCAACGCAGCTTAGTTGATGAAGGTATTATCTTCAAAAACAGGATTTGTCAATTGCTTACTGTAAACTTTGACAAATTTCTTAATCTTTTTGAGTCTCAGTTTCCTCATTTATATAATTAACATATTAACACCTCTGTCTTAGAGGTTTGTAATGTGAATTACTAAGAGAAGGTCTGCAAACTTCTTAGCATACTTCTTGCGATTGGTGCTTTCTCTTGTGTCTCTTTTCCAATTCTGAGAAGACTAATAGTTACTCCAGGGCCATGTAGTAGATGGAAGTCATTGTATTGTTATAATGTTTGTTTAGAGAACCAGTCATGAAGTTTTTAGAGCTTATTTTATTATTTAACAACAGGAATTCTCAACTTTAGCACTATTTACATTTAAGGCCAGATAATTCTTTGTTATAGGGGATGTTCTGTGCATTGTAGGATGCCAATAGCACCCTCCCCTAGCACCCTGGTTTTGGCAACCAAAAAACAATTTCAGGCATTGTCAAATGTCCCCTGGGTGCAAAAATCATGCTTCTCTCCCCACACAATTCTTCATCATTAAATTGGAATCTTGTTTAAGGGGTGCTAAAATAAAAGAGGGTTATTCTACCCTGTTGCACAGAAATCATGGAAACCAGTTACTAAGCCTTCACAGAGGATTTTTGCTAAATGGATTTATAACTACTCACATTTTGGCAGACCATTTACTTTGACAAAAAATATGTTTACTCCAAAGAAGCAAATTGGTGAACTAGGGCAGGTAATTTAATGATTCGGGTAGAAGAGAAGCCAACTATTAAATAAATACTAGTGTTTTTTGTTTGCCTTTCTATTTTCTTGATTTATCCATATTATGTTATTAAATTGAACCAGCTCTACCCAGAATAACATAAGCCATCTAAGAATCTCTTAACAGTTATTATTAAAACATTACTGTTTTCTTAATTTGTTTGTATTTTATTATAAGCACAAATCATAATCCCATTCTTCTTAGATACAGTGCTTACTGTTTTCAATGATCAGTCCTTTAAGATAAAATATAAATGGTCTGCACCTCTCCCTGTGACAAACTAAGAAGCTCATGTAAGTCTTAGAAGGAAATGGATAGATTTTGTTTAACTATCCCAGATGAGTCTTGGGTTGTAAATAAAAGAAAAGTTGGCTACTGGGGACTCCTAGCCATCTTAATTCATTCCACTTTCCTTTGGGAAATACCTTGGGCTGGACTAGCAGAAGGGTCTTGGAGTCTTGAGATAAAGTGCTGGGCAAGAGACAGAAGCTGATCTGTGGTTCCATGAGATGAGTGTCTAAATGTAAATTTATCCGGGCTGATACAAATGTGAAAGTCAATGAGGACAGCATCATTGGAGTGTCTGGAATAGGATGTGTGTCTCAGTTGTGCATGTAGCTGGAGTAATCAAAGTACTGGTTTTCTTAACTGGGATTTGTAGTGTTAAGTGTATCTGGGCTGTCACTCACTAGTCTGAAACATTGGAATGAGGCAAATTTATACTCGTTCAGACCAATCCACATATTGGGTCCATTCAGTGCAATCTGAGCATTCAGTTTGCCTGAGTAGATATTCAGTCCAGAATGGAGAAAACAACTGTGCCAACAGCATACCTGGGTCATAGTGTCTAGAGTGTTCAGCCTCTCAGAAGTGACCAATGTGGACTGGATAGTCAGGATGTTGCCACTCAGGATGAATCACCAGGTAATTAGACATTTCTCCAAAACCCTGCTGGGTATGATTTTCACTCTGATTTCCAAAGACTGTGGCTTGTTGTGTTTTTCACACATCACGGGAAACCTGAATGTTCATTGGCTGGAGAAATCACACAATAACCATACAGAGCTGATGTATGGAGAAACAGAATACAAGCCTCTCCTAGTTGGGGAAGACAACACAGATTAACCAATCAGATAGTCAGATGTGTTTTCATTTTTTTTCTTGACATTCAAAATGACTTTCTTTTCAATCATGGTTTATAGGTTTGGATGCAAAGCTGGTCTCGAGACTACCATTTTCAAAGAAACGCAAACCACTGTTTCACTGTTATCTGAAAGAAAAGTGAGCTCGCCAAACAATACATTTCTGAATGAGAAAAAAGAACCAGCTAATATATAGCCTGTGTCCCCTTCACCTTACTGTTTACTTTTTCACTGCTCTTGTTCAAATAGTTATTTAGTGGATCAAATGCTTGAATGCTAGCCTGGCAGTCACTCAGGAAACATAAACAATCTTTTTTTGTTTGTTTTTCATTTTTGTTTTGTTCCTGTTTTTATTTTAAGATGAGGAGAAAACATTCAAATGACACTGACAGGGAAGAGCAGATGTCTGCAGTTTATTTTCCTTGACTGGATTTTAATAGAATTTGCATAAGGCCCTATTTATTTTCACTTTCTCGCATTAGGGAGTGTGGACTCAGGGAGGCAATGGAGGGTCACTGTTCATCTTGACTGATGGATGATGAAGTTGTGAGACTGGGACCACTTGAGGAAAAGTCTATGGTTCAGAGCAGAGACAGAGAGTAATATTCACCGTCGGGTAACAGCTGAAGATCAACTTGCACAACTTTTTCTCTGGGATCTCCAGGAAATAATAATAATCATTGTTCGTTGTTTGCATTCCTTGAAAATTCTGCTAAGCACTTTACATGGAAAATCTAATTTAATATATTTATCATTTTGTGAATAAAATAAAATTCCATAGTCCCTTATTAGCAATTTTAATATACAATGGGCTCTAAAAACAAAACAAAATAACTTATTCTCCCCACCAAGTTTGTGACAAACCTATTTGTGGCAAAACATGACTGGAACTGATGTGAAGCTAAAAATACTTATTATCCCACTTTGTGTGAATAGTCATACATTTACTGCAGAAATAGTGCTGTGATGATTACTGGGTGCTGTATATCATGGGAAGGAAGGTATATAATTACCTTTCTAAAATCTGGAAAAAAAAAAAAAAGAGTTTCCTGAAAAATGCCAAATTTCAAAATTTGTCTGGCGCCAAGGTTTTTTGAAAAGGGATTAGGGGCTCATAAATTATTGTTATTCAAATTTTAAGGAAGACAAAATTGACTTACAGAGGTTAAATAATTTGTTCTTCAGAAAGTGTTTATAAAAGGGTCAGCTCCTTTGTCTTAGTGACCTTGGGCCAGTACACATTTTATATGAGCTTGAACTATATTTGAGGTTTCACTGGATAAGTCTCTAACTTCTCCCTCTCCCTGGCCTCCTGAGACATTACTGAAGAGAATATCATTATACCACAATACAGTGACCACATAATTTACATCTAAAATGGGACCCTTATGAGAATAAAAAGGACACTATTAATAAGTTTATTGTGACAAGGAGCACAGAGTAGAATTGTCTGGTACAAACTGCAACAAATGGTTCCCCTGTATATGTAAAACCTTTACAACCTTTAATTTAAACGTGGACTCGAGAAAATTTCACTTTCCTCATGACGAGTTAACACTTAACTTCTACTGTGTTCCCCTGACACTCTGAAAACTTTTCCTAGATGTTCTTAAGTTTTTCCATTGCAAACCTCTGCTTCGAATGTCCCTCCCGTCTTCACCCGATGAAATCCTCTCCACCCTCCAAGACACGTCCAGTGGGGCCTACTGCAAAAAGCCTTCCTGAGGCTCCTCCTGTCCTCTGCACCTCCACAGCTCTACCTTGGTGCCTCCCTTACCAGGTGTGTGTCTTGAGTTGGAGTTGGTTCAGGGGCAGTGTAGTGATAAGGCACCTAGCTGTGTGAAGGTGGTGGTATCGATAGGTCCATGCTTCTCGTTGGTTTTTTAAGTGAAGAACTTTTTGACTGTGGTTATCTCTGATTGAGCCTGCTAGGACCAAAGTACATTTAAACGTTGCTCAGTAAGTTTCAAAGATGAGAGACAACGTCTGTTTCAATGACAGCTGATTCTTCTGTCACACCATGAAATTAATATTTTTGCTCTAAGAGGAATATTTACTTACCAAACGTATCTTACTGCCAGTCCTAGGCTGTTTCTAACCCATGTTCCTAAAATTGTTACCTGCACAAGCTACATAAGAACTGCCCAGAGTATTTGTTAGAGTGCTCATCCCAATTCTGCCATATTCCATTTGTTTTCTGGGATGGGGCTCATAATATTGCATTCCAAATATATTCCCCAGATGACTAGGAGGGTGAGGCATGCTCTAGTTAAAAAGCCACTGCCCTAATTAAACTGGATTAAATAAAATAAGTCTTCCTTCAACTTCTAATGCAAGTTCTTCTCTTCCTTCCTTCCTTTATTCTTCATTCCTTTCCTTCTTTCTCTCTTTCTTCATTCTATTCATCTGACAAAGGGCTAATATCCAGAATCTACAAACAACTCAAACAAATTTACGAGAAAAAAACAAACAACCCCATCAAAAAAGTGGGCAAAGGATATCAGCAGACAATTCTCAAAGTAAGACATTTATGCAGCCAATAGACACATGAAAAAATGCTCATTATCACTCACCATCAGAGAAATGCAAATCAAAACCACAATGAGATACCATCTCACACCAGTTAGAATGGTGATCATTAAAAAGTCAGGAAACAAGAGGTGCTGGAGAGGATGTGGAGAAATATGAACACTTTTACACTGTTGGTGGAACTGTAAACTAGTTCAACCATTGTGGAAGACAGTGTGGCAATTCCTCAAGGATCTAGAACTAAGAAATACCATTTGACCCAGCCATCCCATTACTGGGGATATACCCAAAGGATTATAAATCATGCTACTATACAGACACATGCACATATATGTTTACTGCAGCACTATTCACAATAGCAAAGACTTGGAATCAACCCAAATGTCCATCAATGACAAACTGGATTAAGAAAATGTGGCACATAATATACCATGGAATACTATGCAGCCATAAAAAAGGATGAGTTTGTGTCCTTTGTAGGGACATGGATGCAGCTGGAAACCATTATTCTCAGCCAACTATGGCAAAAACAGAAAACCGAACACTGCATGTTTTCACTCATAGGTGGGAATTGAATAATGAGAACAACTGGACACAGGAAGGGGAACATCACACACTGGGGGCCTGTTGTGGGGTGGGGGGAAGGGGAGGGATAGCATTAGGAGATATACCTAATGTAAATGATGAGTTAATGGGTGCAGCACACCAACATGGCACACGTATACATATGTAACAAACCTGCACATTGTACACATGTACCCTAGAACTTAAAAGTGTAATAAAAAAATTTTAAAAGAGAAAAAATTCAAGAATAAAAACAAACAAAAAAGATAACAAATAAGAGGACTTTGAAATAATTAAAATTTGGTCACATTTTCTCCTTTTGTCCGTCTTTCCCTCACAAACTTACAACACACACCCACCCCTAATGATAAAAAATGAAGACATGTAGAGGATAAATAACAAACGCAGAATCTGAGGGAAGCTATTTTCACTTATCTACTTATTTGTTTAGTAATTCATTTACTTGATCACTTTTATCTGATTAGGCTATTTATTAGATTATTTATATCTGTGCTGCCTAGTACAGTAGCCACTTGCTCTCTGTGGCTATTGAACACTTGAAATGTAACTAGTCTGAATTGTAACTGGAGAATTGAATACTCTGTAAACATAAAATACACTACAGATTGTGAAAACTTATTATAAATAAAAGGATGCAAATTAATAATTTTTAAATTTATTATATACTGAACAATATTTTAGATATATTGGGTTATATAAAATATATCATCAAAAATAAGTTTACTGCTTTCTTTTTATTGTATCTAATGTGATACATTTTGGTACATGGCTCGCATTACGTTTCTACTGGATACTGTTGCTGTAGATGCCAGTAGTTTCTTACTTGGCAAGATACCACAAGTGGGTGTCCCAAGCCAAGGGAGTAGGAGAGCCAAGGTTAAGCAAATAAAAGCCCTGGGAACATGGGGGTCTTAAGGGCGTAACTCTGATAGACTGAGATGGAGCCCTAATTCCGCACCTTGAACAAGTTGTCCAGGAAATTCTAGTAGAAGAACTCAAACTTATCACTACCTCCCATCATACCTCATTGACAAGAGTCATTGTGGATAATATTTTGTGCTTTCTCCTTAAAATTCACCCTCTTCCCCTAATCTAATTCTAAATGAGTTTGAAAGAGGGGAGTTTTATCCTATCCAATTAAGGGCTGAGTGAGTGATTCATGACTAGCAAAGCATATAACAAAAAGAAGTTATTCTTCATTGTTTTTGCTTAGGTTTGGGGGATGCCTATTTGATGTACACATAGTTAGAATTGGATAGAGATGGTGACAGGAAGAGGGGGAGAGCTCAATCTCATCTCCCATGGCAGTAAGGCCAAAAAGAACAGAGCCACAGATCATTCCCTTATCTAAAGCCTTATTCCTTCTAAGCTGTCATATTCTGCCTGCTTTTTCAACCACGGATAATTTGGCTTTGTGAGAAGCACTCTCTTTGTCTCTTATCAGTTTGTGCATCATCTGCAAGGGTCATATTTGAGAAGCAGAATCCTCTAGTGGCCTATTAAAATCTGGGGTCAGAGCACATTTTTTTCCCTGACTGAGAAAGATATTGGACAGGAAGCTTCCTCAAGCAATACATTTCACTCAGAAGTGTGTAAAAACCTAAGCACTGCATGTCGTTTTAGAGTGGTTATTATGTTGACTCAAAGTGTGTGGGTCATTTGGGGGACTTCAGATAAATTTTTTGAGAGCCAAGCATGAAAAACATGTATTAAAACTCTTTATACCAGTATTATGCATAGCAGTCCTATGATGCTAGTAAATAGTAGAATAGATATGTGAATTATGATGTATTAATACAAGAAGTACTATATAGCAACGAGCACAGCAAATCATATTCTGAACAACACCATGGATGAACCTCATAACAAAACACTGAGCAAACAAAAGCAGACATGAAGGACTGTGTACTGTGTAATTCTGTTTATATAAAGTACAAAAACAGGCAAAGTATGCTATGCTGTTAGAAATGAGACTGGTGGTTATGCTAACAAATCAGAAAATCTAGAGGAAATGGACAAATTCCTAGCCCCACATACAATCTACTGAGATTAAACCAGAAAGAAAAAGAAAACATAAGCACACCAATAAGGAGTAATGAGACTGAATCAGTAATAAAAAGTCTCCCAATTAAAAAAATGTCCCAGGACCAAATGGCTTTACTTCTGAATTCTACCAAACTTATAAAGAAGAACTAACATGAATTCTTCTCAAAGTATTCTTAATGTTTTTTTTTAAAAGAGAGCATTCTTCCTAACTCATTCCACAAGGCCAGCATTATCTTATGACCAAACCCAGATAACACACACACAGACACACACACACACACACACACACACACACACAAAGCCAATATCCCTGATAAATACAGCCGCAAAAACTTCTCAAAATACTAGCAAACTCAATTCAACAACACATCAAAAACACAACATACCATGATTAAGTGAAATTGTCCCAGGAATGTAAGAATAGTTCAGCATATGCAAATCAATAAACTTGATACATCACATCAACATCATGAAAGACAAAAAGCATTTCATTATCTCAATAGAAGCAATGAAAGCATTTGATAAAATTCAACATCCAATAACTCTCAATAAATTAGGCATAGAAGGAAAATAATTCAACATAATAAAGGCCATATATTTTAAACTTACAGCTAACATCATACTGAATAGGAAAAAGCTGAAAACCTTTCCTTTAAAAATGAGAAGGCAAGGATGCCCACTTTAACTACTACTATTCAACATAGTATTGGAATTCTAGCCTCAGCAAACAGGCAAGAGAATTAAATAAGAGGCACCCGAATTGAAAAAGAGTAAGTCAAATTGTTCTTTTGGATGACATGATCATACATACAGAAAAACCTAAAGATCAACAAAAGACTCGCAGAACTAATGAACAAATTCAGTAAAGTTACAGAATACAAAATCAACATGCAAAAATCACTAGTGTTTCTATACATGATGAACAAGCTGAAAGTAAAATGAAGACAGCAATCCCATTCACAATAGCTACCAAAAAATAAAATAACTGTAAATAAATTTAACCAAGGAGGTGACAGACCTCTGCAAGAAAAGCTATAAAACACTGATGCAAGTAATTGAAAAGGACACAAATGGAAAGATATACCATGCTCATGGATAAGAAGAATTAATATTGTTAATGTAATCATATTGCTAAAAGCAATCTCTATCAAAATACCAATGACATTCCTCACAGAAATAGAAGAAAAAAAAAACCCTCAAAATTTGTATGGAACCGCAAGAAACCTCAAATAGCCTAAGCAATGCTGAGTAAAAAGAACAAAGCTGGAGGTATCACTCTACCTTACTTCAAAATATTCTATAAATCTATAGTAACCAAAATAGCATGGTATTGGTATAGAAACAGACATATACTTCAGTGGAACAGAACAGAGAATCCCAAAATATATTCACATATTTACAGGCAACTGATTTTTAACAAAGGCACCAAGAACTTACACTGAAGAAAGGATGCCCTGTTTAATAAATGCTGCTGGAAAAATTGGGTATCTATAGCAAAAGAATGAAACTAGAGCGCCATGTCTCACCACATATCGAAATCAACTTAAAATGTATTAAAGACTTAAATGTAAAATCCAAAACTATAAAAGTACTAAAAGAAAATATAGAAAAATTGATTCAGGACATTGGCCTAGGCAACAAGTTTATGGCTAAGACTTCAAAAGCACAGGCAACAGAACCCAAAATAGACAAATGGGACTATATTAAACTAAATAGCTCTTTCACAAAAAAAGGAAACAATAAAGAGTTAAGAGATAACTTGTAAATGGTAGAAAATACTTGCAAACTATTTATTCAACAGGAGACTATTATCCAGAACATAGAGAGAACTCAAACAACTCAACAGGAAAAAAAAAAAGCCCTAAACAATTTCATTATAAAGTAGGAAAAGATTCTGAATAAACATTTCTCAGGAGAAGATATACAAATGACCAACAGGTATATGAAAAAAAATGTTCAACATAACTTATCATCAGAAAAAATCAAATCAACACTATGATGAGACATCATTTTACCCCAATAACAATGGCTATTACCAAAAGGACAAAAAAATAACAAATGCTGGTGAGGACTGGAGAAGAGGGAACTCTTCTATGCTGTTGGTGGGAATGTAAATTAGTATAACCATATGGAATACAATATGGAGGTTTATCAAAAAACTAAAAATAGAAATATCATATAATTCAGCAATCCCCACTGAGTATTTACCCAATGGAAAGGAAATCACTATATCAAAGGGATACCTGCACCTCCATGTTTATTACAGCACTATTCACAACAGCCAAGATATGGAATCAACTTCAGTGTCCATCAACAAATGAATAAAGAAAAATGTGATATACACAAAATAAAATACTATTTAGCTATAAAAATGAAATATTATAAATCTGCAGCAAGATGGATAGAACTGGAGTTCTTTATGTTAGTGAAATAAGTCAGGCAGAGAAGGACGAACATCACATGCTCTCATTTATATGTGGGAGCATAAAAATTGGATCTTATGGAGGTAGAGGGCAGAATGATAGTTTTCAGAAACTAGGAAGGATGTGAGTATGAAGAGAGGTTTGCTAATAGTACAAACAGACAGTTAGATAGAAGAAGTAAGTTATATTATTCCATAACATACTAGAGTGACTATAGTTGATAACATATTATATATTTCAGAATAGCTAGAAGATTTGAAGTGTTTTCTACACAAATAATAAATGTTCAAGGTGATGAATATTCTAAATACCCTGATTTGATGATTAGGTATTGTATGCATGTATCCAATATCATGTGTACTCTATAAATATGTACAATAATTTTTAATCAGAAAAGCAGCCTGGGCAACATAATGAGACACATCTTTACACACACACACACACACACACACACACACACACACACACAATATTAGCCAGGTGTGGTGGCATGCACCTGCAGTTCCAGCTGCTTAGGGGATGGAGGTGGAAAGATACCTTGAGGCCAGGAGTTTGAGGTTACTGTGAGCTGTAATAGCACCATGGCAATCCAGCCTGGAAGAAAGAGTGAGATCCTGTCTCAAAAAAAAGTTAGGATGCTGGTTCCCCTTGGAAGTGGAGTAGTCATGACAAGAATGCAGCAGGAAGTGAGCTTCTTGGATGCTGGTTGCATAAGCGTGTTCAGCCTGCAAAAAGTCACTGAACTCTATACTTATGTACAAATTTCTGAATGCATATCACACTACAATGAAAAGCAGAAAAGAAGAAACAATAGGAAGAAGAACAGAGGGGAAAAAAAAGGAGAAAATCAAAACTTTTATCTAGTAGAAACCAGAGATTTTTATTGGCTGATGACCTACCCAATAGAATAGGACTCAGAAAATTTCCTGGTCCATACTCAACTGAGAGAGGAAAGTTCACACAAATATTGCATCTTTTAGAAAAACTTTCAATGAATGTTTTTAAAAAGGGAAGCAGAGGATACTTACATGCTTATCTGTCATCTCCTTTATTGTGATGTGCTCTTTACTATAAATACTTCTGCCTTATGCTTTAAAGAAGCAGATTGCATAGATGAATGCTTTGCTACCAGAGAGATTCAACAGATAACAATGACAATCTGAAGTTAATTTGTGGGAACTACAAAACTATCAGAGAAGACAACAGAAACTCCATTAAGCAACTATATAGGCATTCAAAACCTGAGAAAATTCAGGGGAGGAAGAGCAAGCACTTCTAAAAGCTTTCTGCCACTGGTCTGAGTTACTAGACTTTATAATGATTAATTACAGGCTCTATTATTATTATTAATCAAAAATGAAATTTGTTATAGAATGAAGAGTGCATTTATTCAGTCATTCAATACATCTTGATTGAATATCTACTAAAGGTCAGTGATATATTAGATGCTGACAGTGTAAGAATGAATGAATTGTGGTCCTAATTTGAGGGAGTCATAGATTAACGAGAGGAAAAAAACGGCAAATAATTACAGCATATTATAGAAATGGAAGAAGCAAAGACTATTAAAATAGCACGGATGCAAGAGTACTTCCTCTACTAGGTGGTATATATGGTTGGAAATGGGATATTATTTGATTTCAAAACAAAAATTACTCAAGCTAGTTTGTATGAAGCAGATGCTTTATTGCATAGATAGAAGCACATTTTATGAAATCCAGAGTAATATTGCCATATTCTAAAAAGGTCACCAAGAATTGAGGCAGCAAAATTATCCATATTGTGGGCTCGCTCTCAGTCACTCACCTGCTCAATCTGAGCTTCCATCCTGTTTCTTTCTTTTTTTTTTTTTTTAGATGGAGTCTCACTCTTTCACTCTGTCTCCTAGCCTGAAGTGGTGCAGTGGCATGATCTCGGCTCACTGCAATCTCCACCTCCCCAGTTCAAATGATTCTCCTGCCACAGCCTTCCGAGTAACTGGGATTACCAATGCCTACCACCACACCCAGTTAATTTTTATATTTTTAGTAGAGACAGGGTCTCACCATGTTGGCCAGACTGTCTCGAACTCCTGACCTCAGGTGATCCACTCACCTTGGCCTCCCAAAGTGCTGGGATTTTCTGTTTCTATAAGTTGATTTTATTCCTCTATTTCTCTGTTATTCACTTTTCCTGATGCACTTATGCCTGAACACGTACAGACACCACTTCACTAGTTTTATGTCAAACCTAAGTTAGGGATTCCAACAGATATTATGACCCAATTTCAAGTTTCCAGGAAATTTGCATCCTGGCATCCTTGTTTCAGTGCCCATTTAAGGCGCAGGTGTCACAGCAATACCTGAAAGAAAGCACAAACTCCACAAAAAACTTGACAGAGAAGGTGGTGTTTTAGCTGAATTTTGAAAGTTGGGCAAATCTTTGTCCAGCAAACAAGTAGGGTCTAGATGTTCCAGGTAAATAATACAAACTATGCAAATCCAAAAAGTCACAAATTATTCTAAAATTGGTTTTAGAATAGTTACTCTCAAAGAAAATGACTTTTTTCAAATTATGTTTTAATTAACATATATAATTGTGGGTATCTATCATGTATAATTTAATGTTTTGGTAAACAGCTAAATATAACCATTCCTATAATAGGAATAATATATATAATACATTATTATTGTTATATAGTATAACATTGTAATAATGCAATGCATTTGTTAATTAGCTAAATTTATTCATACAGGAACAAAGAGTGCCATAGATTAATGGAAGAAAAAATTGGTAAATAATTATATATAATTCCTATAGGACTGGTTAAATTTAGCTAATTAACAAATGCATTACCTCATATAGTTATCATTTTTGTAATAAGAACACTTAATATCCACTTTCTTAGCATTTTTCAAGAATAATATACTGTCATTAACTATAGTCACCATGCTGTACAATAGATTTAACTTATTTTAACTGTAATTAAGTATCCTTTGACCAGTATCTCCTAAAATCCCTTTTCCCTTCAACCACCCCACCCTTCCAGTGCACTATTCTACTCTCTAATTCTATGAAATAAAGTTTTTTTAGATTCCATATATAAGTGAGATCATGCAGTATGTCTTTCTGTGCCTAGATTATTTCACTTAACATGATTTTGTCAAGTTAATCCATGTTGTTGCAAATTACAGGATTTTCTTATCTTTGTGGCTGAAGAGTATTCAATCATGTACATATGCCACATTTTCTTTATCCAATTATTTGTTGATGGTCGCTTAGGTTGATTTCATTTCTTGGCTATTGTGAATAGTGCTACAATAGACATGGGAGTATAGATATATTTTCAATGTACTGATTTCATTTATTTAGGAAATATTCTCAGTAGTAGAATTGCTGGATCATATAGTAGTTCTATGTTTAATGTGTTGAGGAATCTCCATACTGCTTTTTATAATGGCTGAGCTAACTTATATTCCCACCAGCAGGTGCAAGGTTTCTTTTTCTCCACATCCTTGCCAACACTTGTCATCTTTTGTCCTTTTTATAATAGCCATTCTACCAGAAGTGAGGAGATATCCATGTGCAGTTGAGAAGAATGTATATTCTATGGCAAATGGATGAAACGTTTTGCTTACGTCTCTTAGGTGTGTTTGGTCTAGAGTGTAGCTTAAATCCGATGTTTCCTTGATGGTTTTCTGTCTGGATAATCTGTACATTGCTGAAAGTTGAGCACCGAAGTTCCCTAATATTATTGTATTGCAGTCTCTCTCTTCAGATCTATTAATATTTGATTTTTTATATTTAGTTGCTTCTATGTTGGGCGCATATATAAGAGAGTAATGTCCTTTTGCTGAACTGACTCCCTTATCATTATATGATGCCCTTTGTCTCTTTTTACAGCCTTTAATTTAAAGTCTATTTTATCTAGGTACACCTACTCTGCTCTCTTTTGATTTCCAGTTGCATGGAATATCTTTCTTTATCCCTTCACTTCTAGACTATGCGTGTGCCCTTACAGGTGAATTGAGTCTCTTGCAGGCAGCACATAGTTTTGTTGTGTTTTTTTTTTTTTTTTTTTTTTTTTTTTTAATCCATTCAACCACCCTATGTATTCTGATTGGAAAAAATGTAATCCATTTACACTGAAGGTAATTATTGATAGGTAAAGCCTTACTACTGTCATTTTGTTCATTGTTTTCTAGTTGTTTTCTATAGCTTCTTCAACTTCTTCTTTCTTATTGTCTTCCTTTGTTGTTTAAAAATACTACACCCAGAAAAGCTGTCCTTTAGAAATGAAAGATAGATAAGACTTTTCGACAAACAAAAGCTGAGGGAGCTCATCATCACCAGACCTGCCTTAGAATAAATGCTAGAGGGAGTTCTTCAAGCTGAAAGAAAAGGTGACTCATGAGTAACATAAAAACTCACTGGTAAATTAAGTACATGGTCAAATTCAGAATAATACTATAATGATGATATAAAAATTACCTATGAATTTTAAAAGTATGGTATGAAAGTTAAAAGACAAAACTATTAAAAATTGTAATCACTACAACATTTTTTAAAAACTGAGATGGGGTCTCATGATGTTGCCCAGGCTGGTCTCAAACTCCTGGGCTAAAGCAATCCTGCTGCATAGCCTCCCGCGTAGCTGGTATTACAGGTACATCCCACTGTGACCAGTTTACAATAATTTTTAAGGGATATGCAATACAAAAAGATGTAAATTGTGACATTAAAAGTTCGAAATGAGGTGGGGACAGTGGAGTAAAAGTGCATACCTTAGGGAATTTTTGCAATCAAATTTAAGTTGTAATTGGCATAAAATAACCTGTTACAAGTATAAGATGCTTTTCATAAGTCACATGATAACAACAAAATGGAAACATAAAATAGATACACAGAAAATAAAAAGCAAGGAATCAAAACACACGATTACAGAAAATCACTTAACTGCAAAAGACTTTTTGAGTCAAAGAGTTTGGAAGTTTTCCTGCGGAGTACAAGGATCATTTTGGTAAAACAAATGTAAAGGAAGCCACTGTTAAGAAACATCAGCAAATCACCCACATTTCCCAAAGCTGTTTGAAAATGACTAGCTGCTAAGAGAATATTATCTAGAATGGGATAAGAGAAAAAACATTTATAAAGATACAAAAATATTTTACAAATCATAAACAAATTCCATTAAAGTAATAGTCGATGGCAATAATAAAAACAAACATAAAAAATCTCTCATCCTGAAAATAGGCTAATATCTTTAAAATAGTATACATATATTCAAAAGTCAGACTTGAGATATCAAACCCTTAAGAATTTGGTATAATATAACCTATGGTATAAATAGCCTATCAACTTCCTACTTTGCTTAGTAAATATAAGTCATAGTTGTGACATCCAAATATCTCTAGTGGCAGTGATGACTTAGTAAGTCAAATAAATCCTTAACACTCTAACACATATGGCAAATAATTTTCTTTTTCTTCACTCATGTTTATGTTCACATTTATTTTAGTGTTTCTGCTTCTAATATTTTCAAATTTGTGTCTTGTGTGAAGTTTAATCTTTTCTTTTTAATAATACAATTATATTTTCTTTTTCATTGATTTATTAAAACTCTTTCAGTCAATCTAGAATATCAGTTTGCTGAGCTTGAGCCAACAGAAAATGCATACTTGCCTTCCTCAATTTTTATTTTTTATTTTTATTTTTATTTTTTTTTTGAGACGGGGTCTCGCTCTGTCACCCAGGCTGGAGTGCAGTGGCCGGATCTCAGCTCACTGCAAGCTCCGCCTCCCGGGTTCACGCCATTCTCCTGCCTCAGCCTCCCGAGTAGCTGGGACTACAGGCGCCTGCCACCTCGCCCGGCTAGTTTTTTTTTGTATTTTTTAGTAGAGACGGGGTTTCACCGGGTTCGCCAGGATGGTCTCGATCTCCTGACCTTGTGATCCGCCCGTCTCGGCCTCCCAAAGTGCTGGGATTACAGGCTTGAGCCACCGCGCCCGGCCTACCTTCCTCAATTTTTAAAAATTTAATCTAAGTAGTATTTCTTATGTCAATTGGCTTGATTTAATCATTTATATATATATATGTGTGTGTGTGTGTGTATATATATACACATCACATTGTACCCAATAAATTATTCCCTGTCAATTAAAAATAATTAAATAACTTCTAACAAGTGATTGCACAATTTTTTAAAATCCAATACTTTGTCTTTTGGAGCCATCTCTCCCGGAGCCCTGTGTTTTTCTTCTACAGTTCCACTGGATACCGACAAGATCCAGCAACCTTTTTGGATGGACTCCTACCAAGTATCATATCAATAGGGTTTCTCTAGAAACTTTGTCTTGGGAGAAATTGAACAGTTCAATACTCAGTGTGGCATGAAAGGGTAGAGAAATAAGTCCAATAACTAACTTTATTAGGTGTGAGTATGAGAAGGGATTGTTGGTCTCCTCATTCAGTTAGAAAGACCTTCACTCAATCTGGGAGACGGAGCTTGCAGTGAGCCGAGATCGCGCCACTGTACTCCAGCCTTGGCGACCAAGCGAGACTCCGTCTCAAAAAAAAAAAAAAAAAAAAAGAAAGACCTTCACTCATTCCTCTCAATATGGCAGGCTCCCTTAACTCCTGTTGTGTTTGATGTGCTGAATTTAGAGCATCTCTAGTACAATATATTTTCAGAATAAGCTTCTAGTGTCTAGTGCTATTCCAGGACAGGTGGTGTCCAGGATTCACAAGAAGAAAGGGGGGATGGAACCATACCAGTACATTGTGCAGACTTTTAAAACACCACCTTTATTTTCAGCAGCAGTCCCCAGTTCAACTTCTGAGGTAAAGTAAGTATTTTGTTTGTTTTATCAGCAGCTTAGATCAGAATATTTCACAACCCCTCTGCCAGCACTTGAAAAGCACTTTGAAAAGAGATAGGAAAGCTGATGACATTTGTGTTCTAGCTTCCAAAAGTTTGTTGATATTAGTCCACAGTTGTCTCCTTTCCCATTTTCTTTATTCCTGTTTCTTGACAACATTCAGACAACTTCACTATGTTTAATTTTTTTCTTATTAAAAATATTTTGTCTTAGAAAATTCAGATAGTTAATTTGCTTTCATCTTTTTCTCTAGTTGAAAATTTACCAAACTCAACTCACAGCTTCAAGTTACATAGGGATAGATTATTCATATATCTATTACTAGTAAAAGAATATTCTTACGGCAATTGACAACTAGAATTTCCTAGTCATCAAAGGATACAATTTCAGAAAGACAACTACATGCACGGTAAATAATCACAAATCAATAGTATCCTTATATTTCAGTAATAAATATATAGAAGATAGCATTTATTTATGTTTTTTTGTTGTTGTTATTTTGAGACAGAGTCTGGCTTTGTCACCTGTCACCCAGTCTGGAGTGCAGTGGTGCGATCTCGGCTCACTGCAACCTCCGCCCTCTGGGTTCAAGTGATTCTCCTGCCTCAGCCTCCAGAGTAGCTGGGACTACACGCACTTGCCACCACGCCAGGGTTTTTTTTTTTTTTTTTTTTTTTTTTTTTTTTTTTTTTCATATTTTTAGTAGAGACAGGCTTTAACACGTTAGCCAGATGATCTTGATCTCCTGATCTCGTGATCCACCTGTCTCGATATTTATAAGAAGCCTACACACAATCAAAAAATGAAACAAAATAAGTAGATATCTTAGAACAAATTCAACAAAATGTGTAAGGAACCTATACAAAGAAAACTATAAAACTACATCAATGAATATAAAAGAAAAAATAAATAAATTATGCCATGTTTCTGAAAGATAAAAGTTTTGTAGGAG
The DNA here is from genome assembly GCF_008728515.1 of Papio anubis. Classification (NCBI taxonomy): domain Eukaryota; kingdom Metazoa; phylum Chordata; class Mammalia; order Primates; family Cercopithecidae; genus Papio; species Papio anubis. Next base: position 166,863,800 of record NC_044977.1, on the reverse strand, counting down.
TAGGGTTCATGCCCACCTAATTTGTAGTTATAAGCTCAGCACAGGGTGGAGAGCTTGGTGCATAATAGACTCAAATAAAATATTGGTTGAATAATGAATGAAATTCTACTTTTTAATTCAGCTCCAAAATATTGTGGGTTAATCTAACTGAAGAAAGCTGCAAGTCAACTGATCCATAGAATCCTAGTTGAACTATTATTAGACTCACCACAAGACAAAATAACCTTCAGTATAAATAAAATTATTTTCAGTATTCTAAGAAATAAAGTTTTCGGAACCAAAAAAGTAGGAACAAAGCTGGAGGCATCACGCTACCTGACTTCAAACTATACTACAAGGCTACAGTAACCAAAACAGCATGGTACTGGTACCAAAACAGAGATATAGATCAATGGAACAGAACAGAGTCCTCAGAAATAATACCACACATCTACAGCCATCTGATCTTTGACAAACCTGAGAGAAACAAGAAATGGGGAAAGGATTCCCTATTTAATAAATGGTGCTGGGAAACCTGGCTAGCCATAAGTAGAAAGCTGAAACTGGATCCTTTCCTTACTCCTTATACAAAAGTTAATTCAAGATGGATTAGAGACTTAAATGTTAGACCTAAAACCATAAAAACCCTAGAAGAAAACCTAGGTAATACCATTCAGGACATAGGCATGGACAAGGACTTCATGTCCAAAACACCAAAAGCAACGGCAACAAAAGCCAAAATTGACAAATGGGATCTAATTAAACTAAAGAGCTTCTGCACAGCAAAAGAAACTACCATCAGAGTGAACAGGCAACCTACAGAATGGGAGAAAATTTTTGCAATCTACTCATCTGACAAAGGGCTAATATCCAGGACCTACAAAGAACTCAAACAAATTTACAGGAAAAAAACAAACAACCCGATCAAAAAGTGGGCAAAGGATATGAACAGACACTTCTCAAAATAAGACATGCATACAGCCAACAGACACATGAAAAAATGGTCATCATCACTGGCCATCAGAGAAATGCAAATCAAAACCACAATGAGATACCATCTCACACCAGTTAGAATGGCGATCATTAAAAAGTCAGGAAACAACAGGTGCTGGAGAGGATGTGGAGAAATAGGAACACTTTTACACTGTTGGTGGGATTGTAAACTAGTTCAACCATTATGGAAAACAGTATGACAATTCCTCAAGGATCTAGAACTAGAAGTACCATATGACCCAGCCATCCCATTACTGGGTATATACCCAAAGGATTATAAATCATGCCGCTATAAAGACACATGCACATGTATGTTTATTGCGGCACTATTCACAATAGCAAAGACTTGGAATCAACCCAAATGTCCATCAGTGACAGACTGGATTCAGAAAATGTGGCACATATACACCATGGAATACTATGCAGCCCTAAAAAAGGATGAGTTTGTGTCCTTTGTAGGGACATGGATGCAGCTGGAAACCATCATTCTCAGCAAACTATCGCAAGAACAGAAAACCAAACACTGCATGTTCTCACTCATAGGTGGGAATTGAACAATGAGATCACTCGGACTCTGGAAGGGGAACATCACACACTGGGGCCTATTATGGGGAGGGGGGAGGGGGAGGGGGAGGGATGGCACTGGGATTTATACCTGATGTAAATGACGAGTTGATGGGTACTGACAAGTTGATGGGTGCAGCACACCAACATGGCACAAGTATACATATGTAACAAACCTGCACGTTGTGCACATGTACCCTAGAACTTAAAGTATAATAAAAAAAAAAAAAGTAGGAACATAGGCATATAACATTAGGCACTGAACTTAGCTAAATCATCTGATCTAGAATTTTACTGACCAGTATGGTAGCCACTAACCACATGTGTATATTAAAAATATAATTTAAATTAATTGAAATAGCATAATATTAAAAATGAAATTAAAAATTTCAAGTGCTCATAGTTACAAGTGACTAGTAGTTACCATATTGGATAGCTCAGATATAGGACATTTATTTTATCACAAAAAGTTCTATTAAACAGTCTTGCTGTGGAGCAAGAATAGACGAACTGGGTCCTGTGGGAAAAACCAAGTCCATGTACTATTTTAGTAAATTAAGTTTCATTGAGACACAGCAAGTTTACGTGTTGCTTGTGGCTGTTTTTGTTCTAACTGGCAGAGTTGAGCAGATGCAAAAAAGTCCGTATGTCACTCAAAGCCTAAAATATTTACTACCTGGCCCTTCACAAAAATGATTTTAATTCCTTCTCTAGAGCATTACCAGAGGAGGTGAAGGGCAGCCCCTTCTGATCTTGCTCCTGCATTTGTTCCTTTGGGTCTGAGTTCCTTTTAGGCATCTTTGTGGAAGAATGATGTTGCACTCACTTAGAAACTTGCTGCAAGAGACTGCTGATTTCCATGTCTAACAAAGCTTGGGAAAATCTAGGCATTGTTCAAAGAGTCCTTGATCTTGTCCTTAAGATCCCCCCTCCCTAGGCTTTAGAACATTGACAAGACCTTAGTCACTGTAAAGGTTAAGTGCCATCTGCAAACTGCAGTGGTTGTTTGGCATCATGAATTTGGAGATATGTCTGACATAACCTGGAGTCTGCTATGTGTTTTATCAGAGTAGTTCCACATATACCTGTTTTTGCCATTGAGGTCTTGATAAAGATTTTATCTAAATGTGGGCTTTCTTTTAACATGTTTGAACATCTGTGATCTAATTAATCTCAGTTTCTTTCCCTTTTCCAATGTCTGTAATCATGAGAGAGAGCATTACACTGCTGAGTTTACAGGAAAGAATAAAATCTATCATAACATGGTCTGAGTATTAGCAAATTCAAGATTGAAAAGCTCTCTGGAGTCCTTGGCTGAAGGCTTAAACCAAGAACTTTCCAGCACTGAGATAAAAATAAATAAAAACAGAGAAAATAGCTTCTTGAAGCATAAATTGAAGAGTGCTACTCACTGCTATGAACTATCAGTTGCTTCCTTTTTTCATAAGACTTTTCTACAGATTTCAATTACCTAAAGAGTTATTATCTGCCCTCCACAATTCTCCCTATATGATTGAAATTATTACTGAGACCTGCCATGGTCAGACCACTACATGCTGATAGTGGTCTTTCCCCCAAACCAAAAGTCTGTGGTTTGCCCAGTGGTCTCTAAACCAATGTTTCTTCAAGTGTGGTATGAGGACCAGAAACATCAATATCACTAGGGAATTTGTTAAAAATGCAAATTCTGAGACCTCACCCCAGACCCTATAAATCAGAAACCTTGGAGGTGGGGTCCATCCAACACAACCATCTGTACTTTAGCAAGCTCTGTCCAGCTGATTCTGATACTCACTCAAGTTTGAGATTCTCTGCTCTAAACTCTCTCTTCCTTGAGACCAGTGGCAGTACTCTACTGAGATGTTAGAAAGGCAAATCATGGACTTGAAAGAAAGAGAAACGTCCAAGCAATTGCTGATCAGAAATTTACCTTTTTCTCTTAGTCATGTCCTGCTTTTTCCCTACCCCTAAAAAATGTTTTTAAAGTTTTTCCTAGGAAGGCTTTTATCTTGTAGAAGCATCAGGAAGTCAGGACAGAATTTATTTTTATTATTTCTTTATTTTATTTTCAATTTCTGTGAGTACGTAGTAGATGTATATATTTGTGAGGTACATGAGATGTTTTGATACAAGCATACAACGTGAAATAAGCACATCATGGAGATTGTGGTCTTCATTCCCTCAAGCACTTATGCTTTGAGTTACAAACAATTCAGTTACATTCTTTACGTTATTTTAAAAGGTACAATGAAGTTATTAATGACTATAGTTACCCTGTTGTGCTATCAAGTAGATCTTATTCATTCTTTCTATTTTTTGTATTCATTAACCATTCGTAACTCCTCCCATGCCTCTACTACCCTTCCCAGTCTCTAATAATCATCCTTCTTCTCTCTGTGTCCATGAGCTTAATTGTTTCGATTTTTAGATCTCACAAATAACTGAGAACATGTCATGTTTGTAGGACAGAATTCTTTAAGTGGAAGGACTTCAGAAATACCTCTGAAATATGTGAGGGCTTCCAACTCTGATTATTGATGCTAGCACACTCTATGTAACTGTGGTGCTATTCATCTATGAGCTCTGACCTTGGGCACACATTGGTATTAGATTTGCTGGCTCATAATGGCAGGTAAATTGAAGCCATCTTGCAGCTACGGGTCCCAGCTCTTCCTTAGCCCTTCCTCTTGACTTTTTCCCCAACCTAATCCCTGCTATCACTGCATCACTTGCTAACTTGAAATAAAGATATGTCTAAATTATTTCAGAAAGCTAAGTCACAGGCATCTGTAAGCTTTCATGCCACCTGGAACATAATTCTTGCTGAAAGAACTGGCTCTAGTATCAGCTGGTTACTAGCAGCCTGCTGCAGTCATTTTCAAGTAGGTGAAAATATTCTTTATTTGCTTCTGATTGATGGTAGCCTGGGGTTTTAAACAACTGTTTCTTTAGAAAGGTGGTGATAGACTGATGGGGACAGAATGAGTTTGGTATGTGTCATACATAATCTACTTTCAAAATGCTGTGAGACATTTGGATAAAAGGCAACATTTGACTACACAAAAGACACTTTAGGAGGCCAAATTTACCTACTGAGACAAGGTTTTTGTGATTATTTACAATTTATTATCATGCTCTATATGCCAGCCTACAAAACTCATAAAAGACAATTCATGGCTTAATCCGTATTCTAAAAGCCATCGAAATATTATGGGAAGAAGAAATTTTTCTGAAAGGAAAAACTTAATTGTAGCCCCTTACCTGTTCATTGTGTTTTGAGGCTTAAAAAGGGCTTTTATATATCCACTTTTACAATAGCTCTGTGGAGTAGATAAGATGGGCATAATGATTCCATTTACTTAGATGACAAAACTGAAGCTCATTTCATAGAGGTTAAAGGCCTTACCAGAGTTATACAGCTAGTAAATGGTAGAGTTCACACATTAAGACAGAAGGATACCATTCATTTCTGCTTTTTCGAAGAGAAAGAAAATGGAAAGAAGAGAAAAAATGCTGAGCATAATTCAGATAAATAAGTGCTTATTATTTACTTGAAATTTGTGAAGACAGTAGAGCTTCAGTGTCCTCACTACACACACACACACACACACACACACACACACACACACAATGGGAACTATGTGTGGAGAAACGTGTTAATTTGATTGTGGTAATCATTTCACAATATATACATACATAAAATCCTGTTGTATACCTTGACTATGTACAACTTTTATTTATCAATTATGCCCCATTAAAGCTGGAAACAAAAAAAGAGAGAAACAAGTCCTTCAACTTTCCCAATTCTAGTCTTCCCCACTGGCTAGTTTGAGCTACATTGAACTCATCCTACCTCGGGCTTCACAGTTAACTCAGAGTCATATAGCAGACCTGAGAAGTGACCTATTTTCTGTGTTAGGATATGGTTGCTGATCTGAGTTGCAGAACATAGAAATGACGGTAAGATCAGTGACAAGAGAGAAATTAAATCCAATGGCTGTCAATTTAGGGTGTACTGTCTTTCATTAAAATGGTCATGTAATGTCATCATGGATGATGTTTATGAAAGTCTTCCAATAGGTCAATTTCAGGACTAGTAGTCAAAATGTCCACAAAGTTTTAGAAGAAATATGAGTAGTATTATCAGCACAATTTCAATTACGAACCTTCTTTCCTAAACTTCAATATGTGCTTTATGCAGCTCATTGTAAGTGGAAGAAAATACAACATGTACTGAATGACTGTGATGTGATAAAGTCAAATCCAGCCATTTCAATATACATTACCTCATTTAAGTTTCAGAATTAACCTTTGAGTTAGACATTAGGACTTCTATACTATACTATACTTCTATACTAAAGATTTCCTCAGCAGTTATTGAGTTTCTACTATGTAACAATCCCTGAAGATAAAAGTTTGAAAAGAGAATCTGTGTCCTCAAATCAATCATTCTTTACTGAGAGAGAAATATAAACAGATAGTGACAAAATAATAGGGCAGTTCGGCAACAGAAATAGATCACAATATTACGGGAATCAGGGGAATGTGCAATTAACAAAGTTGTCTTAAACAGTGAGTACGAGTTAATCAACTAAGGAAAGGAAGAGAAGAATTCCAGGGAGAAATTTTCATCAGCCAAAGAAATGGAGAAAGGAATGACATAGTATCTGAGGGAAACTTTGAAAAGCAAGGGGGAGGCCAGGCTTGATGGCTCATGTCTGTAATCTCAGCACTTTGGGAGACTGAGGCGGGTGGATCACCAGGTCAAGAGTTTGAGACCAGCCTTGCTAACATGGTGAAACCCCGTCTCTACTAAGAATACAAAAATGAGCTGGGCGTAGTGGCACATGCTTGTAATCCCAGCTACTCAGGAGGCTGAGGCAGGAGAATCGCTTGAACTCGGGAAGTGGAGGTTGTAGTGAGCCGAGATCGTGCCACTGCACTCCAGCCTAGGCAACGGTGCAAGACTCTGTCTAAAAAAAAGAAAAATGCAAGGGGGAAATTTGGTAAGAACAGTGTAAATTGGGAGAAAGCTCTGGGATGGTAAGTGAAGTCATCCATGTTGAGAAATTGGCTTTCTTTGTCTCAATATGATGGGGACTCACTGAGAATAGAAATAGAATATAGTGATATTAGAACTCTAAATCAGTTGCTCACTGCAATAAAGAGGATGGATTTGAGAAGAGTAAGGCTGGAGAGAAGAAATCCAGTTAGTTAAGCATTATAAAAATCCATGCAAGAGATGTTGAAAAAGAAAGAAAAAAAGAGTGGCAGTATTTAATGATTAAAAATAGACAAAGACAGAAACTCTACTAAGTCAAATATTTTCCTTCCTCAACAAGGCAATATAAACAGGATGTGTCAGGGCCTAGAATTCAAACCCTATGATGGAGTGGGAAAATAAGGGATAAAGAATCCCTTTTATATAGACTACATACTTCTAACACAAGAAACACAACTGATATATTATTTTTAACTGTATAGGTTCATATTCATCAATACATAACCTGTTTTCACCAATTTTGTAAGTACATTAACATATCAAGCCCCAGCATGGGGAGTAGGGGAAGTAAGAAAGAAATCTTTGGTCAGACAAAGGTGATTTTTGGAACCAAATCTTAAAACAGAGATGGGTTACTTAGGGAGTGAATTTCAAAATTGCAATAGTAGAAAAATTACAGAAAATTACTTGTATAGCAGGGGCTCCACGAGGCATTACTTAGCATGTTATTTTACTGAAATAAGTCTGAATTTTTTTTCACCTACGGAGAAAGTCTTCTTGGTACACAACCTCTTTGACTCATCCAAGAATACTTGAGTAGCGGTATATGATTAGGCAAATATAAAGATAGTAGACATCTACCTCTGTGGGAAGAAAGACTAGGACAATTTGCACCTGGCAAAGGCTGATTCTTCCTATCTATTTGGTAGCCAAGTAAACCTCTGGAAAGGAAGTGGCACATCTGTACTGAAGCTGAAGAGTCTTCTTGGATGGAAAGGGATATAAGACCATCCACCCAGTCAATAGTAGTAGAGCCTCTTTGATAGTCTTTACCTACCCAAAGGGGATGTGAGCATTAAATAAGAGATATGGTCTGGCCTCAGGTTTAGCACTGAGCACCTAGAAACAGTATGGGGGCTACAGGTGGAAGTCCATTTGGACAGAGTTCTGTGTTTCATGGTGTCCCTGCAAATAAATAGTGACTTGGTCTATGAGTGTACAGCTGAAAGATCTCTAACTCAGGGAACCCAAGTATGGGCACCACTGCCACCCACACAGGATCTGAAATTCGGGCAAAGCATTATTACATCAGTAGCCATTCACTAGAAAGTGTAAGATGCATTTTCAAAAGCGACCCCCTGTTATTGCAGCAGGAGAGGCCACAGCAGGAACAGGTCGGCTTAAACTCTCTAATTCTCTAGGCTTAGCATCTGCCCCATTGGACTGAACTAGCAGCTAGAGTTTGTGTATTGCTTGAGGATGCAGAGAGGTGGGAGAGTTTCAAGTAAGAAGTATTAGATTGTTTGTTAATAGAGTCTGTGGGAGCTCAAGTAATTAATGAAAACAACAGAAGTGATCTAAACATAGTTGTGCTTCAAGGTGGTGAAACTAAATATTTTAATTAAATCTTTACAAAATGTCATGTTTATTTTATTTTTATCTGTTTACTTCTTTTTTTATTTTACTTATACTTTACGAGGATTTTCTTGCCAATTAAAGAATCTTTATAGAAACATTATAATATATTCTAAAAAAACACTAAAATACCCAGTTTATACATGAAGAAAATAGTGGTAGAGCTGAGACTAGGTCTGTACCTTAGCATTTTAACTCTGGTCCACAGTGCCCTAGATGTATTCTATTTACCACTCCTGCTCCTGCCTTCCAAAACTCCAAGCTGCATAGCTGTTTCTAAATTAACACGGAAGGCTAAATTAAAAGGGAAAGCAAGCAAGCTGGGTCTGGCAGTAGCATTAATCCCTCCGAAATCACTGATCTTTTCAATTAACAGCCTCTTTTTGAGACATTTATTGCTCTTGACTTGAACTGTTATTAAAATACTTATGAGCAGGGTTCTCAAAAAGGCTGTTTAAATACTCTCTACGAGGGTTTGGGTACAACTTCTGCCTTGCATGGATTCAGAGAGAAGCTGTAATAAAGCAAGCCCTGGGCTGTCATTTTTGCCTCTTTGCCTCTGTTTTATTACCTGAGTTCACAAGTCTGTTCAGAATTCACTCCTGAATATACTCCATCATCCTGGAGAAAAACCTATATACTTTATTTAAAATGTAGGTCTCAAAGAAAGTAAATATATAAATTAAGTAAACCCCTCCATACAGCATAAATTCCAGTTAACCTCAATGTGATTTTCCACATCCACCTAAGAGATGCCCAGCATAAAAAGCATGCTACACGATAAGATGAATCACAGCAGCTTTATTAACCTATACTGAATTAGCCTCCTCACACTAGAATATTTTATGGCATTATTTTATTGGCAGTCACTGTCACCAAATAAACTACAAAGTAGTGACTGATGTAGTAGAACTAGACAGCTTGACAGATCTAGATTACTTGTAAAAGAGAAGTATTTTGCCAAGTGTTGCAATGATAAAGCAATCCTGATGCACATAAAATGAGACAAAGAATGGTGGCAAATCTCAGCTGAACAAGGCTTGGGAGAATTACCTGGTAAGGATAAAACTGACACCAGAACCCTTGATATTTCCAAATGCATGAGTTTGCTTTCATTTTATGTTTATTTCTTTTATAACAGAAGGTAGTAATATTCCAGACATACTGCATTTTATTGCTGTGGCCTTACACACTCATTGTATACTTGCATTTGGGAGGGAAGTAACTAGACTACAATATAGGAATCTGCTCAAACTAAGCAGGAAGTATTTGTACGCAAGGAATGAGTAATTCTTGTTTTTTTTCCCTGGAACATTCTAACCCGCTCTTTATTCATTCGGTCAAGACTAACTGAATCTTTTCCCTGGAAGAAAGGGAATGACATTTTAAATGGTCTCAGGGTGGTAAGAGTTTGTAATATTGTATGTGATGCCATTTTACCATTGTTTAATAGGGGGCACAATTTAAAACCCCATGAAAGAGAAGCTTCAGTCTCATCAGTATAACTTTTTTTTTTAAACGATTGGATATCTAAAGATTATATCCCGAATTACATTAAAAAAGGAGATTTTGCCGGGCACGGTGGCTCACGCCTGTACTCCCAGCATTTTGGGAGGCCAAGGTAGGCAGATCACGAGGTTAGGAGTTCAAGACCAGCCTGGCCAACACAGTGAAACCCCATCTCTACTAAAAATACAAAAATTAGCTGCACGTCGTGGCGGGCGACTGTATTCCCAGCTACTTGGGAGACCGAGACAGGAGAATCACTTTAACCCAGGAGTCGGAGGTTGCAGTGAGCCAAGATCACACCAATGCACTCCATTCTTGGTGAAACAGAGAGACTCTGTCTTGACTTTAAAAAAAAAAAAAAAAAAAAAAAGGGAGGGGTGGGGGAGACTTCAATGTACAGGAAGGTAAAACCTAGGATGTCTGTCCCATTCTGTACTTGCTGCAGTTTACTTTCTAAGATCAGATCTGATAATTTCATCCATTTGATTCAAAATGTTTGCCTATAGGAAAAACCCCAAACCATTTAAATTTACCCATATAATCTTTTACCATTGGGCCCAGCTATCTCTCAAATGTTGGCTTCCATGTTTTGCCTTGAAATGCCCAGCTCTACTTAGATTTTTATCAGAACCCAAAGGCACCATGCCCTTTCACTCTTCAACACCTATTCACACGACTTTTCTCTGTCATAATACCAATTCCTTCTCTGCCTATTCATGGTCTAACCCCAGTCCCTCTGCTATGGTCCCTTCATGCTTTGTAGCTACCTCTTAAAAAGATACCTCAAGCCCTATTGAAAGTTCTAGCTTAAGGCTTACTTCTCCCAATGGATGATACGATATTTATGAACAAAAATTCTGTTACATTTCTGTAAATCAGTTTAGTGCCTTTTGCAGTTTCTGGCATATGACAAGTTCTTCATAAGTGTTTAACAAAACTTAATTTTTAAAATTGTGCTATGTTTTTCTTACCTACTTACCTACTACTTTGAGATTTTCTTGAAAATCACAGCTGTTTTATCTATCATTCTATTATTTTTCAAAATTTTTTTTGTTTAAAATTTTTTTTTTACCAATTTTTAAATTTTATTGTTAATTGACCAATTATAATTGTATATATTTATTGGGCACAAAATGGTGTTATATGTATACAATGTGGAATGATTAAATCAAGTTAATTAACATAACCATCACATCAAATACCACTTTTTGTGGTGAGAACATTGGAAATTGACCCTCAGTATTTTTGAAATATATAAAAAAGACATTATTATTTACAATAGTCACTGTGCTGTACAAAATATCTCAAAAACTTATTGTTCCTCTCAAACTGAAACTTTGCACCCTTTAACCAACATGTCCCTTTTCCCCCAGTGTCCAGCCTCTAGTAAGCACCATTCTGCTTTCTGCTTCTTTAATTCAATTGTTTTAGATTTCACATATAAGTGAGAACATGCATTACTTGTCTTCCTGTGCCTGGCTTATTTCTCTTAGCATAATGTTCTCCAATTCCATTCCTGTTTTTGCAATTCACAAAATTTCTTTCTTTTTTAAGGCTGCATAGTATTCCATTGTGTATATATACATTTGTATCCATTCATCTGTTGATAGGCATTTAGATTGATTCTGTAACTTGGATACTGTGAATACTGTTGCAATGAACATAGGAGTACAGATACCTTTTTGATATATTAATTTCATTTCCTTTAGATACATACTCAGAAATGAGATTGGTGGATCATACAGTAATTCTATTTTTAGTGTTTTGAGGAACCTCTCTACAGTTTTTCATAACGGTTGGATGAATTTACATTCCCATCCTCAATGCACGAGGATTCCCTTTTTTACATATCCTTGCCAGCACTTACTGTCTTTCCTCTTCTTGATAATAGCCATTCTGACAGGTATCAGGTGATATTTTGTTGTGGTTTTGACACTTCCCTAATGATTAGTGACATTGAGCATTTTTTCCATTTGTATGTCTTCTGAAAAATATTCAGGTCTTTTGCCCATTTTTTAATTGGATTCTTTGTTTTCTTGCTATTATTTTGAATTTCTTTTATAGTTTGGATATTAACCTGTTTTCAGATGTATATCTTGCAAATATTTTCTTCCATTCCATACAGGTTTTTTTTTTTCACTTTATCAATTGTTACCTTTGAAGTGCAGAAGCTTCTTAATATGAGGTAATCCCATTTGTCCTTTTTTGTGTTAGCTGCCTGATAAAATTTGATGATTTTGGCATCAAATCCAAATTGTCACTGCCCAGTTATCATTCTATTCTTAACTGAAGTGCCTAGCAGAATGCTTAGCATATAGAAAACACTCATTAAATTTTTGTTGAATGGATAAGTAAGAAAATGAACAGGGATTTTTTTTAGACAAAAATATCTAGATTCAAATCTAGGATACCACTTACTAACTGAAAGACTGGAGTTAGTTCTTAATTTTCCTTATCTATAAAATGATAATAAAAGTATCCATCCTGTAATGTTATAATTGAAGATCAAAAGCAGTGGCATGTAAGTGGCTTAGCCTAGTGTTTGAAACATTTCCTCTTTCTGGTGTATCTGTTTCAATTAGAAACATTTCTAGTTGCAGGTAACAGAGCATCCAATGTGCAGTACCTTAAACACATTCTGGTCTATTTTATATATTAAGCAAAAGTTGATGAGCATTTTTTCTAACACATTGTGACTGGAGTCAGGAGAGAACCTAGCAACAATTTAGGTGTGTGGCTTTGAATAAGACTACCCCTTCCACAGCCTCCACATCAGTAAATATCCCAGTTTATATTATATTACAGTAAGCCCAGAATTTGAGTCATTTTTACTTTCCCATACAGATATTCTAATCTCTATATGGGTATTCTGGCAGCAAAACATAACCATATCCTAGCACTTTCTAGCACTCTTTTTTCTTGCTTTATTTTTCTCCCCAGGATTTTTAAAATCATTCTGACAGACCATGCGCACACAGACACACACATACTCACACACACTCTCCTACAAATTTGTTTTCTGTTTCTCTTCCAACACTGGAATATAAGATTCCATTCTGAAAGCAAGAATTTTTGTCTATTTATGTCACTGCTTATCTCCAGCTCCTAAAAAAAGTGTATTTGTAAGATGCAGGTTCTCAATACATATTTTTGATGATGAAATAAATGGTTGAAGTTTTATTTTAGATGTTCACTGATAATCATCAGGACTCATGATCTTTTTTGTTTTAGCTCTACTATTCTTAGCTTATTCAGTTTTAGGTTGGCTGTTCCACTTAAAAGTATCAATTCACATTCCAGAAAGGAAAAACATGATAAAGTCAAAGCTTAACCAACTTTTAAAATATACTACCCTCCTTCTCTATTCTAAATAATATATGTTTCCCTAAACCTTATGATAGAGTTCCACTTTCATTTTATTTATCCTAACTGTGTCTCATGATACCCTGGACTGCAAAAAAGTCTGATAATCCAGTGTAATTTTCTTAGTAAGCAAAGGGTGATAGGAGGGATTGAAAATGGATTTTGAGTCAGCCAGTATATAATTTCTGCCACAAATATATTTGTAATATTCCATATTATTTATATGTAAATGAATAAATTAGAATTTAAAGTACTAAGTGTTTCAAGTAAAGAATCTTGAATGTAGTATGATCCCATGGCTTATAAGAGAATGTAAATATGTACTTCCAGATTAATTAAACAGCAGTATTGATACTGTAAAACTGAATGCAATATAAACTCTTCACTTATATTTGGGTTTGGAAAGTGTCTTGAATTTATATATTCATAGAATGAATCTCACTTGCTCAAAATGATTCAGGATTCACCTACTACAGGGCATCTCTAGTCAAAAAGTGAGAAGTGCCTCCATTACAAATGGCCTGAAAAGAAAGAAAATAGCCACCCTTTGAGTGTCTACTATGTTCTAAAAGCTTGTATGCACTGAGTCATTTAATCTATGTGACAATACGTCAAGGTAAGAGTTATTATCTCCAATGTAGAGACACGTTATCTCCTGTTTTAGAGACTGGTAAAGTGAGGTTCAGAGAATTTCGAAAACTTGGTAAATGAGAAAAAGAACGAGCCAGAGAGAGAGAAAGATTTGAACTAGGTTTGGTTTGGCTCCAGATTGTCTAACTATACTCTGTGCTCCTCCACAAACAGAAGGATCATATTGTAGTGTTCATTAAAAGTTGTGCACCGCCGGGTGCGGTGACTGACGCCTGTAATCCCAACACTTTGGGAGGCGGAGGCGGGCAGATCACAAGGTCAGGAGATCCAGATCATCCTGGCTAACACTTTCACTGTGTCTACTAAAAATACAAAAAATTAGCGGGGCGTGGTGGCGAGCGCCTGTAGTCCCACCTACTCGGGAGGCTGGGGCAGGAGAATGGCATGAACCCGGGAGGCGGAGCTTGTAGTGAGCTGAGATGCGCCACTGCACTCCAGCCTGGGTGACAGAGGGAGACTCTTTAAAAAAAAAAAAAAAAAAAAAATTGCGTACCACAACATAGTTTGCCCATTTTCTCCTCTGAATTCAGATACTGACACATCCTATACAAACCACATTTCCCAAGGTTGACTTAAGGCTGACTTCCCCCAGGGTTTCTTAGACCAAAGAGAAAATAGGAAATGACAAGATTATAAAGGCTTTCATTAAATTAAAATATATATATAAAGTTCAAGGAATGGAGATGTCAAGTAGACTACCAGATTAGCTCTGATCGATACTGAGTACTCTTGTCAACACAGCAAATCCTTAAGCAGAGAAGACCCTGTCAAAGCTGAAAGTAAATTTTGTCAAGAGATAGATTATGTCATGGACAGAACTCGGGAGTCTGTGTCATTTTTCATTTGCTTTTGGGTGTTTTGGACTTCTATGAAAAACACTCTTGACATTCTGGGAGGCTGAGGTGAGTGGATCACTTGAGCCAGGAGTTCGAGACTAGCCTGTGCAACATGGCAAAAACACTGTCTCTACAAAAAATACAAAAATTAGCCAGGCGTGGTGGTGCTTGCCTGTAGTCCCAGCTACTTAGGAGGCTGAGGTGGGAAGATCGCTTTAACCCGGAAGGTCAAGGCTGCAGTGAGTCAAGATTATGCCACTGCTCTCCAGTCTGGGTGACAGAGTGAGACTCTGTTTCAATAAAAAATAAATCTATAAAAATAAAAAAGATAAAAACACTTGATAACTCTGATGCCAATGCTCAGGCCAGTGACATTTTATACTGCTAGTTCTCTTCTCCTTCACATATGTCTCCGAAGTTTGCTATTCATGAAAGAAGGGAAAAGAAAGAACTAGTGAGAGGTCCTGACTACTTCAGCTCACAGAATTTCTTCGTCAGCCTCAAAACCACAGATAAGTTCCAATTAATTAATACTATATTACAAAAAAAGAAAAAAAAACCCTTTCTTCTCTAGAAGAGAGAACATATGGCCTAACTATAGCAAAACCATACTCTAAATATCCCCAAAAGAAACAGAGCTGAAATAAGTAGAATTGTTGGAAGAAAAAAAAAACTATCATTACTCATGGAATACTATGCAGCCATAAAAAAGGATGAGTTTGTGTCCTTTGTAGGGACATGGATGCAGCTGGAAACCATCATTCTCAGCAAACTATCGCAAGAACAGAAAACCAAACACCACATGTTCTCACTCATAGGTGGGAACTGAACAATGAGATCACTTGGGCTCGGGAAGGGGAACATCACACACCGGGGCCTATCATGGGGAGGCGGGAGGGGGGATGGGGGAGGGATTGCATTGGGAGTTATACCTGATGTAAATGACGAGTTGATGGGTGCTGACAAGTTGATGGGTGCAGCACAGCAACATGGCACAAGTATACATATGTAACAAACCTGCACGTTATGCACATGTACCCTAGAACTTAAAGTATAATAATAATAAAAAATAAATAAATAAGAAACTTTTTGTGCCATGTATTTTATATATGTTATTGCTCTGAAATATCACAATATTATGTGGCATATATTATTTTTATTATTTTACATATGAAGAAACTGAGGTTCAGAAAGGTCTAAGATCAAAAGGAAAATAAATAAGGAATAGATCCATCTAGTGCCATAACATATATTTTGCCACTTGATCACATTATCTTTCCTTTTTTGTTTTTTTTCCTTAACTTTTCCAAGATATACCAGCTTTTATTCAATTACAACCATGTTTTAGCTCCCAGGATATCTTAAGGTTATCAGACCAAGGCCAACTTGAGTCAATAAAAGGTACTGCCATGTAGATTTAGAGCTGTAGAAAAAAAGACTGTGTTTGGCAAAAACTAAGCTTCTACAACAAAGAGCCCCCAAACTACAGAAACTCAAAGTGTAAGCTTATTTTCTCTCAAAATAATAGTGAGTATACAATCAACAAGCAGTTCTGCTATACCTGTTGTCCAGACGCTCAGGTTTCTTTAATCACCCACTGTAACTTAGGGTGTTGCCCTCATCTTCCTAATTATAGCAGGCTCGTCAGCACCATGCATTAAGCTTTAGCTCACAGGAATTGTAAAGGAGAGGATGGAGGGCTATCTGCCTCCTTTTTCGGAGACGCAATAAGCAAGTTTTGTGTATTATTATTTATACTCAGAATCCACTGGCCAAAATGTAATTGAGTGACCACAACAAGCGGCAAGGAGTCTCTGGCTGAGTAGCTAGGGGCATTAGTAAAGTTTCCATTACTAAAAAAGGAGAGCAGAGAAGAATGGACACCAGGGAACGAAGAGCACTTTCTGACATAGTTCTCTCTTTTCTTGACTAAGGTGAATCAGTCTGGAAATCCTCACACGATACCATCTCCTTATTAGAGCAACCTGTATATATTATTTTTATATAACCAAAATATGCTGCTTTTCAACTCAAATGAATTTGAGCCCATTCTGAAACCAAAGTTGTGACAAAGGGATGGCTGGCAGGCAGCAAAGTATCTACAAGTTTCTGGCAGAATAATAGTATCTTCAATTAATATTAAAACTGAGGCTCTGTAGGGACCTGTTACAATTATACAACATCCCCTCACACTCATGGCTTCTAAGTGACCTAACTGAATAAAGGAAACAAAAGACAGCTTGACTGGCTCTGCTTTTGACTGATCCCCATAGGGTTGCTTTCCTGCAGAGAGGGCTACAGAATATAAAGGAATATTAAATAGCCTTCCTTTCCCAAAGGAATGATTGAAGAGTTTTTGGAAGAGCCCCAGGCACAGAGCAGATTGGCAAGTAATGTCGTATCTAGGACTCTGCCACCATCCTTACAGAGCTGAATCTTCAACCCTTAAAGATCCCTCTTTGTGAACTTATGATATAAACAAAATAAGAAGCTTAACATTGAGAGAATGCCAAGATTTTATTAACCACCTCATTGAATATGGTCATTTTCTTGCCTAGGAAATTTCAGCAGTTAAATGGAAGGCATAGATTGTAGAAAAGTTGAATTTTATAAATAATAAATCTAAAGTGTTTAAGAGCCCCTTGCTGGTCCTGCAAAAGCCATGTCCCTCAAGTCTATTATGTGGGCTGTAAAAATGACTAATGATCAGAGAACAGTGTAGTAGTTGAAAGCTTGTACTCCAAATCCCTTTAACTGTAGTTTGAGTCCTGGCTTTGCTTCTTCCAAGACTTTTTCAAAAGATAAAAAGGTAAAATTGATTAGGAGATATGTGCTATAGTTTGATTATTCCTTATTTCTATACATTTTTGTTTTCTAGCACCTACCATGTGTCAGATAGAAGTTGAACAGAGCCCGAACTGAAACAGTGGCAGAAGAAATGGAGAACAGCGGACAAACTGAGGAGCTATTTGCTATTTTAGAGCTATTTGCTATTTTAGAGCTATTTTGCTATTTATTTATATTGTAGAGCTATAATTTTCCTCAATAAATACAGATCTCATTTGTCACTCCCGCTTTCTGGGGTCTGTTTAAAGGATCAGCCACAACCTACTCTCTACTAGTAATTTCCCACCATACAGTGAGTGCAGTCATAATGAGGAGGTTTGAATAAATTATTATCAATAAAGTCAGTATGATATGTCTTTGCCTCCCTCATTCCAAGTACACAGGATTCTTGATTACAAGAAGACTTAAGTGAGAAAAATCTGGAGAAACTTCTGAACTGTGGCATTAATAGGGTATGAAAGAAACAGCACTGGATTCTAAGTCAAATGACTTGAAAATCAGTCCTGACTTATTTCTATTGTAACAGGGTATCAAGTTGGACAAGTCTATTGTCATGAAAATTCTTCTTTGGTAAAGTTGGGATGGTAATGGCTGTGCTGCTCACCTCACAGAAATGTTGAGAAGAAATTAACTCAAAGTACTTTATATATTAAAATATTTGCAGTAACTTCTCTTGGGGAGAAGGAAATTTTCATTAAAATATTTGATGCTAAACTTGACAGACTGGGTAAAAATTGTACATTGTCAACAGCACTTTAAAAACACCTTAAGTCACCCTTAAAATACACTCATTGAGAATTTTCTTTCCATAGGACTATCTCCAGAACATAAATATTACCTTAATGTTCTGCTTGGAACACTCCAATGAATTTTCAAATATTACAGTTTGCTGGCTCTTTCTATCTGCTGTCTTCAGTCTTTGTCTTTTGTTGTACAGAGCACTAAATATGATTTCATGTATATAATTATGAAGATACCATTAGTTCCTCTCTGTTAGCTTACTTTTGTTAAGGATCTTATTTTGTAAGTTTTCTCTTCAAAGATCTACTCACTTTCCTGGACACCTAAAAAATGTGGGTTTTTTTCCGGGTATGCTGGCTTTTTTTTTTTTTTTTTTTTTTTTTTAAATGCTAGAGAACACCTTAAAATTATTCACACATCAAATCCAAAGGTTTTGCCTACAGGTTTCTCGTGATTTGGCCTCAATTTTTCTCACTCTATGGGAAATCAGAGAAAATAAAACTAAGAGCATCAATTCATTTGCCCATCTCTTACTCATATCCGAGGCATAAGTTTATGCCTGGAGTAATCACCTACATTATTATTTATTTGTAGTCTCTTTTGTATTCACACTCCAGCTGTTGCCCTCATCATCTACTGTTTCATTTGTAGCATACAAACCTAAATTTAAGACCAAAGCACCTATGATTAGAGTCCTCTATGAATAAATATGATGGTCTTTTAAATATGTTGGGAACACCTCCCTAATGGTTAGAGTGGGAAAGCAGAGGGGGTAGGGGTGTGGAGTGGGGTCTGGAACCAGGACTTTTCAAGTGTCCATATAGAAATCAGAACAATTATTTCAGAAGCATCAACCACGAGGACACTGTATTCAAAAAGCTATCTGAACCACACATTATAGGAAGGAAACATTGTCAGTGTGAACTGAACAGGGAAAAGAGTTGGCTTCTCTTGGTAAAGGGCATTTACTTCAGAAAGAATTTTGCCTGCCTAAGAACTGTCAGAAAAAGCTCTCAGTAGGGAATATCTTGGCTTACTGAACCTTTCGGACATTTAACCATTCATCATACAGTCAATGTGAATTTTTCTGTGGCTCAGCATTTTGCCAACTAATTTTCAAGTTAAGAGATTCTACATTACCACCAAAATACCATAGGCTGAGTCTGAATAATCATTCCAGCTCATTAAGATTCTCTTCAAAACATAAAACCATACTTTTGAAATTTTCATAGCAAGCATTCTGTAATTATTTACAAATCTGAGTAATAGAGTACAGATAAGGTCACTCAATATTTCATGTTAAGAAAGGGAACCAGACAAGGGTACAAAGAGAGATAGTTTGAGTAATTATGTCTGCTCATTATTGGAATTATCTGGCTGGTTTATTTCCCTTTTGTGCTATTTCTGGGATTGTTTTTGCCATTAAATTATTCAAATACTAAATTGTGGCAATAAACAGGTGACATCATCCAAGAGCTGAGCTTGTTCAATTTCAGGTACATCAAAGAGTTGCTACCAGTTTTTGAAAAGCAGATCTGAATTGCTACCAGCCACAGAGTCTCAAATGGAATTTGGATTATTTTTTTCATTAGCACGATAAGCCCAGGTGAGTCTCTCCTATATGCACTTTACACAGTTCAAACAACACAATGCTTCCTCTTCTTTAGATAAGAAATGGTGCAACCTGATAAAATCTGGAAGTTTTAAAATATATATATATATATATATATATATATATTCATGTGTGTGTAATGCAAAATAAATATTGTATATATTCATAAATAACACAGTAAAAGCAAATTAGCACCTATCTCAAAAGAAAATTAGCACCTATCTCCTTTATTAATTTCAAATTACTAGTGTAGATACATATGTGTGTTTGTCTTCAGACAAAATTTTTTTAATAACTAATACAATTTATTTTTTGAAATGATTAAAACCCTCTAACCATGGCTGATAAACACAGCACTATTACCATTATCTTCTGAAATTTCTCCAAAATAAGCAAAAGAGAATAGGAGAAGAGACAATAGTAAACTAGAATTGATGAGGAAATTTTGGAACATGAAAATAGATGCGTAAATGTAACTGACTTAGTAGAGTTTCTCAAACTTTACAACCCATTAAAATTACCTTTAGAATATAAAATTAAACTATGATAGAAATAATTAAAACTCACTGAATAAAACAAGAATCCATGAGCGCTCACTGCTAGTAATGGATGCTAGAGACTCTTACCATGTAATTATGATGGATGCAGCTATTGCAGTGATGCTGGGCACCATAATTTTGTGGTTAGGAACATGGTTTTTAGATTGGACAAAGAAAGCTTTGAGTTTAGTTCTGGTTTTTTAGAGCTATGTCATCTTGCCAAGTTGCATCCACTCTGCAAGTCTCAGTTTCTTAATGGATTAAACTGAGAATATCTTAGAAACTTATGAGGACTAAATAATTTTATGTTTGCAAATATTTGGCATATTCTTGGTCCAGAGTCAACATTTGGCAAAGGCTGCAACTTCATTATCTTACAATCAAATACATGTTTCCTTTATTTTCTTTGATGGCATTTTCTTTGGTTATCACTAATTAGAAAATAATTAAGATCAGTATTGTCTAGTTTATTTCAACCTTCAATAAATATAAGTGAAATCCATAGTACCAAATAAAATGTGTTATTAACTTCCATGCAGTAGGACATTCTTTCCATCCTGTGTTATAAAATATGATTCTGACATTTTTTCTTGTTCTGTAGGCATATACCTACAACAAGAAAGTAAAAACAGCTTTATTTTTGTTTCCCAATTTTTAGAAACAGGTCTGCCCTCTTGACCTGTATTGACCTTCTCATTATTATGAGGTACAACTCACCAGATGGCCCTATTTTTCATCTTAATAGTTTTTGTTAACCTGTAGGGAAAGGAGTGAAATTACGGGACAGTCCAAACATAGTATTCCAAACACTTATAACCACAACAACAGTCTGCTCTCATTCATGGAATTTATTAGCTATAAAAACTCTGACACTTGGTTTCTCAAGGCCAAGATTATATCAGATATGGAAAATGGATGGAAAATAAGCTCCTTCTGTAACACTCTGGAGGCTGGCACAGTTGCAGGGTACTTCGCAGACACACTGCTATGGCTATGAATTTTGAATCAGTAGCATTTTGAGAACAGGAATCGGTCTTCCTACCTACCATATACTAGGCAAGGCAGAGTTTTTCAAATCTCAGAGGAAGGACAAAGCAGAAAATGGCCATAGAAAAGTGAAACTAAAATAATAAATTGTAGTTGTGAAAGAGCCAGCTTGCTGGTTTAGCAGTTTTGTTCATATATCTGCTAGTCATAGGACAAAAGTTTGCGCATCGATTTTATTTGGGGGATTGAATTAGATGATACATATTTCTACTAAGGCTTACTCTTATTAATACTGAATTTTAAGCCTATGTATATATTATTATTTAATATTTTAACTGGGAAAATTATTTAAAAGACCTCCAATGGATATGTTTCCAGTTCATGTTCTAGTCTTCAAATGTGACTATAATTATATAATCCAGAAAAGACAACATTAATTTTCTCCCTCCTTCCCCCTCCCCATGCCTCTCACTCTCAACAACAGAATATGACAGCCTACCTTAATACATCTTTTACTGTCTTACAATGTTCTTAACATTATCATCAGCCCAGCCTTTCTTTCTCTAAGACAAATAACTTTTACTTTTAAAAACATACGTTGGTTTACATGCCTTTACTTTTAAGACTTATTTTTCAAAGTCATTTTCTTGTTCATGGCACTTTAACAGATTGTATCAAAATCCTAACATCTAGATTAAACTGGGAGCTTTTAAATCAGGGGTGTGTGTGTGTGTGTGTGTGTGTGTGTGTGTGTAATGAAGGAACGACGAAGAATTATCTGAATAAAGACAACATTTATCAAGGATAGCAAATCCCCAGGTCTTACGCTTTTTATATGTTTGGTATCATTAACAAAAGAGTTATCATTATAGCCAGCTTATCCAAATCTATAAAGCTGCTACAAATGTCAGCCAATTTTCACATTTCTGTATTTATTTTTTTTAATTAAGCTGGAAAGAAATTCTTGGAATTTGAAGAATAGACCCCTGACACTGGCTGAGATTACTTGGAAGGAGCTGAGAGTTTAAAAATCTAACCCATTCACATGTCTATCAAAACTCTTCTGTTTAAAAAAAGAATGTTTAGGAACGAGAACACTCATGTCTGCTGAGGATTTTCCATGAAGCTTATCTTTACAACACATGAGCCAATGGTACAGAAGAAGAGGGGGAAATGTCTCCTTAAGAAATCAGGCTTTTGTTTCCAACACTTTATCCAAACTGCTTTCCTCAAGATAACCTCCACGTTGCTATATTCACAGGCAAATTTCCAGTCCTTTTCGAACTGGACCTATTAGCAACACTTAGCATAGTTAATAACCTTTCTCGTATTTTTTTTTTTAAAAGAGTATAATTTACAGACCCCTAAAATGCACATATCTGAGGTGTATAGTTCAATGAGTTTTAACAGTTGTAGATATTCACCTGAAGACTACCCAAAACAAGATACAGAACACTTCCATCACCCAGAAAGTTCCTCTGTGTCACATTTTGGTCAATCTCCATACTCTTCAGAGGCGGCCACTGGAACCACCAAACAGGTTCACTTTGCCCACTGCCTAGACAGAGTCGATTTATCAAGACAGGGGAATTGCAATGGAGAAAGAGTAATACACGCAGAGCCGGCTGTGTAGGAGACTGGAGTTTTATTATTACTCAAATCAGTCTCCCCGAGCATTCAAGGATCAAAGTTTTTAAAGATAATTTGGCGGCTGGCAAAGTAGAGAGTGCTGATTGGTCAGGTTGGAGATGGAATAATAGGGGGTCGAAGTGAGGTTTTCTTGCTGTCTTCTGTTCCTGGGTGGGATCACAGAACTGGCTGAAGCAGATTATCGGTCTGGGTGGGAGATATTTTGCAGACCCGGCACTGGATGCACCAGCTGAATGCATCCAGTGCAGGGTCTGCAACATATCTCAAGTATTGATCTGAGGTTTTATCATAGTGATTAGTTATCCCCAGGAGCAATGTGAGGAGGTTCAGACTTGCAGCCAGAGACTGCAGCATAACCCCTAAACCGTAATTACTAATCTTGCAGCTAATTTGTTAGTTCTGCAAAGCAGACTGGTCCCCATGCAAGAAGTGGGTCTTTTGGGGAAAGGGCTATTATCAGTTTTGTTTCAGAGTCAAATTATAAACTGAATTCCTTCCCAAGGTTAGTTTGGCCTATGCCCAGAAATGAACAAGGACAACTTAAAGGTTAGAAGCAAGATAGAGTCAGTTAGGTCTGATCTCTTTCACTGTCATAATTTCCTTGGTTATAATTTTTGCAAAGGCAGTTTCACCACTTTTTGACTTCAGTTACCACAGGTTAGTGTGCCATTGATTATTTCTTATACTTGGGAAGGTTTATTTGACTGTATTACAGATTTGCCCCTTATCTTTTGTTTTCATCAGTTTCACTATGCTTTACATAGGTATGCTTTTCTTTTTATCTATACTCCTTGAGGTTTGTTGAAGTTTTTGGCTCTCTGGATTGACTATTTTTCATTGTTGTTGGAATATTCTTGTCTATTATTCCCTTAAACATATTTTTCTGCCCCATTATCTCTTTCCTATCCTAGCAGGACTTCAATTACGTGTTAGGCTACTTGATATTGTCCCACAGAGCTTAGTTGTTCTGCTCTACTTTGTTCCATCTTTTATATTCCTTATTTGTGTTTCTGTTTGGATACATTCTATTGACCTGCCTTTCAAGGTCACTTATCCCACCCTCTAGACTGCTGTTATGTTGCTCCATCTGATAAATTTTTTATTTTTCACTGTTTTGCTTAAATTCTAGCATTTTCTTTTCATTCTTTTTTACAGTTTTCATCTCTCTGGAGAAATACTTCATATCTTAGTGCATGACGTTAATCTTTTCTGGCAGACCCCATCAAAGCTATGTTAAAGTTCCTATTAATTACCACATCTGAGCGATCTCCCTATCTATTTATCTTTGCTATTTCCTATTTCCCATAAATCACATTTTCTTGATTTTTTAAATGTCTTATAGTTTTTTTTATTTTATAATGTAACTTTTGTATAAAAGGACATTAGAGACTAAACTGAATAATATTCACCTCCGGAAATGGGCGCACCCTTTCTTCCGGCAGGCTGCTGAGTCAATCTTATCTGTACTTGAGCTGAATCTGGTTTTTCTTGCAGCAACATTGTAACATTTTAAAGGTGGGATCAGGACTTTTTCTTTTAGCAAGGAACCGGTGATACTCCAGACAGCTCTTACTCCTTGACAGAATTCCGAACAATGGAAAATCTTCTGCTTGATAGCCAGATTGCCAGCTTTTGGAGCTTTGTGGAAGTCACTTTACTCTTCAGTCCTGCCCTCGGTTTTCTGCTCCACAGAAAATCTTTCTCAGCCTTTCTGCTCTTCGGTCTTCAGACAAGTGCCTCAGACGGATTTCTCTTAGCTTTACAATCATGTGTCCAGCCTCTACAGTACGGCGGGCTGTGCCCTGGCCTGCACAGAACAGGCCATACACAGAGATCTGGCACGCCTCAGCAGGAGTCTTTCTCAGCTTTTCTTCTTTGTCTCTAGCCTTTAGCATACTACCTGTATACTTTACAAAGGCTCATTGAAAACTGTTGGCCAGTCGATGTAGACCTGCTCTAGGACTAGACTCCTCAGAATTCTAATCTGACAGGCCATGTGGCCAGTGAAAGTCTGTTGAAAGTTAATCTGATTTACTCTTATGGACATCTATATCACATTCTTCCTCTTCCCTTGTGCCTCTGGTTTTAAGAACAACTGTGAGCCATTGCTTTCCTCGTTACTTTCTGAAATTTAATTAATTTATGCTTCTTTATATCTGAAGCTTCTGATGACTTTTTTTAATCTGTGATTTTGGTAGCTTGTCTAGTTTGTTTTGGTTTGTATGAAAGGGATAGTGTTTTGCAATTTTGTTCATTACAGCCAGATATGAAAATCCTACCTCTTCTTCGATGCACTGTGTACTCTTGGCTTCTGGGATGCCATACAATTTCAATTTTCTTTTTACCTTAGCAGTCGTTCACTCTCGGTGTCTACTGCTTATTCCTTCTCTCCTTTTCGTTTTCTTTTTGTTTGTTTATGTTTTGTTTTGAGACGGAGTCTCACCCTGTCACCCAGGCTGAAGTGCAATGGTGTGATCTTGCCTCACTGCAACCTCCACCTCCCAGGTTCAAGCAATTCTCCTGCCTCAGCCTCCTGAGTAGCTGGGATTACAGGTGCGTGCCACCATGCCCGGCTAATTTTTTGTATTTTTAGTAGAGATGGGGTTTCGCCACGTTGGCCAGGCTGGTCTCAAACTCCTGACCTTGTGATCCACCCACCTTGGCCTCCCAAAGTGCTGAGATTACAGGCGTGAGCCACTGCGCCTGGTCTCCTTTCCGATTTTTAAATGTTAGAGTATTTAGAGGTTTGGTCCTTTTGTTGTTCTTGATTTTCTATTTACACTCACTCCCTACGTGATCCCATTCAGTCTCAGGGCTTTAATATTCCATTTACATCCCCCAAAATACCAAATGTAAAACTCTAGCCCATATTTTTTTCTCAAATTCCAGACTCGTACACCAACTGTGTACCAATACATCCACACTTGTATATATACTAAATGTCTCAAATTCAACATCTTCAAATACTGCACTCCTCATCTTTCTCCCTCCCTGAAACATCTTACACCCACAGCCTTCTTCATTTCAGTGGATGATAATCATTGAAATTGTCCAGGTCAATGGTGCTGGAGTCCCCCTTGACTTCTCTGTGTCTCTTATGCTTCTTACTCAATTCATCAGAAAATCTTGTTAGCTCTGCTTTTAAACATGTCTATCATCTGCATGCTTCTTCCCATCTCCCAGCTATATCTCTTATCAAAGGCACCATTACCACATTCAAGAGTTATTAAAATAGTTGCCTAACTGATTTTTCTTTTATCTCTCTGTAGGTTATCTTCAACATATTATCCAGAGTGTCAGACTGATCTTTTAAAATGTAAGTCAAATATTGTTTTCTGCCCCAAAACACCAATAATCCTTTTTCACTCAGGGTAAATGCCAAAGTCCTTATAAGGGCCAACAAATTCCTACATGATTTGGCCTCTGGTTCTCTAACTTGTCTTCTACAACTTTTTTTCTCTCTCCCTCTCTCCGCTCCAAGCACATTGACCTTTTTGCTTTTCATTGCTCCCATTTTAAGCCTTTGTTGAAGCTATTGCTTTTTACTGAAATGCTCTTTCCCAGATATTTGCCTGATTAACTCTCTATTTATCTTCATTTATTCAATACTCTTCTTTTCAGTGAGGTCTACTCTAACCCATTTATATAATACTGTCTCAGCATTCTCACTTTTTCTTTCCTGTTCTTTTAAAATTATTCTTCTATAATACTTACTGGTTGTAATTATGACACAATTTTCTTAATTGTGTTTTTAAAAAATTTTCTATAGCCTTTTACAAGAAGTTAAGCTTTATGACATCAGTATTCGTGTATGTTTTGTTTATATAATACCACATTGCCAAAAACAGTGCCAGGTGTATCATAGGTATGAATAGCTAGAAGATCTTGATTATTATTAAGAGACTGGAAAATCTGTTAATTCAGATTTATCTCCTTCATAAGGAATTAAATTTGAGTGTAATTATTTTCCCTATTAAACAAGATAAAATATTACTACATAATGAATACTTTAATTATGTTTGATTAAAAAACTCACACAATTTTCTAGTACATACAGACTCATGTGGTAAATAGAAATAACTTGAGAAACTATTTTATATAATGTCCAAAATTGTTTAAATTGGATTATGGCCTCTCTAATGAGAAAAAAAATGTATTAGAGCACAAAAATGGTTCTGAAAAAAGGTTGGAATTCTCAGTCAAGATATTGTTAGATTGGAATACTGATAGATTTTCTTCCATCAAACCTGTAGACTACTAGAGATTATCTGGCTCCTATGTGTCCACAAGACACACTTCTATGATATAGCTTATATATTCCTAATAGAACCTTAACCAAAATAAATAGCCATTAGCTGCATTTATTAGACGAGGCACCATATGGAAGGTAAGGTAAGGAATTGGAAAGAATATGAGATTTTTGTCACAGATATCAAAATCTATATCAATCATTTACCATCTATATAAACTCAATCTAACTCAGTTTGAGTTATTTGAACTCAATCTAACTCAGTTTGCTTCTCTGTAAAATGGGGATGTTAATATCTACCTCACAAAAATGTCACAAGAAATGAATGAAATATCTCCTGTTAGAGTTGTGGTTGCACAATAAATGGCAGCTCCCAACAGAAGATAGAGGCTTGATAAGTAACATCTATTGCCTTTGTGTTTATAGTCAACTATAGGCATGTAGTATTTGCTAACACACATAATAGCATACATATCTGTTCATAAGATGTTCAATGCCATGTTAATAGGGTCAGTACCAAAGTTACTTAAAATTTCCAAACAGAAACAATGGTGTAAACCTTCTCTTATCTGAAAACATGGATTGAGAGTAGTAAAACTCTCCAAAACATTAAGGTATACCTTAGTAGAGAAATTAGGAAAACCAGCTCAGAATGGCTTGAGATTAGAAATAGGCTTTAGCAAAATGCAAGAGCAAGATTTTGACTGTTGGCAAATTTGTGGCATTAACATTACAACAAAATTATACTCTCTAAATGAAAACAAAATTTTCATAGACGTAGGATTGAACCCTGAATCTCCAAGCTTGATGAGGGGAAAAAATACCATCAATCAAGGTCAAGTTGCCAGTGTCCTTGGCATATATAAGGCCCTAGAGCAGAGACAGCTACATCAAGTTATCATTAGTTAGTAGCATTACATATTAAAACTATCAACTAACTTCCCCTATCACCAACCAGTTTCTGTGACTCCAACTCCAAGCTAATGAAAAACCTCCTGGTTTTATCCTGGTATCCTCTCAGGGTGTGCACCAGAGACTGTCAGTGTGCCCACAACCAGTTATCTGCTCCATGTGGCCATTACTGTTTTCTTGGTAAAGAGATATGCTGGTATTGTTGCTTTTAAGTCAGTCTCTAAAAAGTCTAATTTACATGAATCTATTGAGAAATTGATCATCTGAAGATTCACAGTGAAAAAGCAATGTGGATCATGGGCAAAACAAGATGCAAAATAGAAGCCTTCACCAATCATCCCCCCAATTGCAGGAATACCAAATTTAACAACTATCTACACACACACACACAAACACATTTATAAGAACCAAAAATCAGATGATTAATTCTAGTACCTGGCTTTAACTTCATATCACTGAAAGAGGCACTGAAGAGGGTAGGAAAGACAGTCTTGAATCACGAATGCCATCCCTCCTCCATCCCCCCAGTAGAGGTCAATGGCATGAAGAATCTGTGCACGCGGGGAAGGGAGAGTGCAGAGATTGTGGGACCCTGTACTGAATTCAGTGCTTCCCTGTCACAATGGAAAGCAAAGCGGAGCAGAATTCAACTGATGCCTACCCATGGAGGGAGGATTTAGACCAGCCATAGGCAGAGGAAAATCACCCATTTCAGTGGTTGCAACTTGAGTTCCAAGCCACAAAATCATGGGCTAAACTGCTCTGGGTTGCTAAATAAACCTGATAGGCTGTCTTGGCTGTAAGGACTGCCATTTCTAGGCAAATTCCAGTGCTAGGCTAGGCTAGACATGGCAGGCATGTGACCTAGTGAGACACCAACCAGGGCAGCTAAAAAAGTGCTTGTGCCACCCCTCCCCCAGTGCCAGGCAGCACAACTCTCATCAACAAAAGTGATTCATTCCTTCCTCTTGAGGAGACAGAGGGAAGAGTACAGAAGACTTTATCTTGCATTTTGGATGCCAGCTCAGCCACAACAGGGAAAGGCATGGGGCAGAGTTGTGAAGCCCCTATTCCAAACCCTATATCCCAGATGACATTTCTAGACACATCCTGGTCCAGAAGAAGCCCTTTTCCTTGAAAGGAAGGAACCTGTTCTAGCAAGGTTCATCACCTGATAACTAAAGAACCCCTGGGCCCTGAAAAGCCACCACTGATACCCAGGTAGCACACCATGGGCCTTGGGTGAGACTCTGAAATGGACTGGCTTCAGGTGACACCCAGCATGTTCCCAGCTGCAGTGGCTAGGCTGAGACTATTTCTGCTTGAAAAAAGCAGAAGGAAGAGTAAAGGGGACTTTGTCTTGCAACTTAGGTACCATCTTGGCCACAGTGGGGTAGAGAACCAAGAGGGCTCTTAGGATCCCTGATTCCAGGCCTTGACTCTTAGTTGACATTTCTGGACCAGCCCTGGGCCAAAGTGGAGCCCACTGACCTTAAGGGTGAGTCTCTCAGGCCTGGCAGCATTCATTACAAACTGAATGAATAGTACTTGGTCCCTAAGTAAACACTGGCAGTAGACTGGCAACACCCACCGTGGGTCTATGGTGGTGATGGTGGTGGCAAAGGGAAGAGGCTCTTGTTCCTGTGGAAAAGTGAAGGAAGACTGGGAAAGACTTTGTCTTCCAATTTCAGTGCCAGCTTAGCTGTAGTAGAATAGAGCACCAGGTAAATTTCTAACGTTTAGTTACTCCAGTTCCTGGAGTAAAAAATGGTATCTCTGGACCCCTTTGGGGGCCTAGGGAAACTCACCACCCTGAAGGGAAGAACACAAGCCTGGCTGACTTTAGCTACAGCTAAAATATCCTTCAAACATAAAGGAGAAATAAAGACTTATCCAGACGAAAAAAGCTGAGGGAGTTCATCAACACCAGACCTATCACAAAAGAAATGCTAAAGGGAGTTCTTTAATCAGAAAGTAAAGAACGTTAATGAGCAATAATAAAAAATCTGGAGATACAAAACTCACTGGTAATAGTAAATACACAGAAAAATACAAAATATTATAACACTGTAATTGTGGTATGCAAACTACTGTTATCTTACGTAGAAAGACTAAATGATAAGCCAGTCAAAAATAATAACTACAACAACTTTATAAGACACAGTACAAGATATAAATATAAACAACAAAAAGTTCAAAAGTTGGGGGAGAAAAGTTAAACTGTAGAGCTTTTATTAGTTTTCTTTTTTCTTGTTTGTTTATTTATGCAATCAGTGTTGTCATTAGTTTAAAATAATAGGTTATAAGATAGTATTTGTAAGTCTCATGGTAACTTCAAATAAAAAACATATAACAAATGCACAAAAAGTAAAAACCAAGAAATTAAATCACTAATCATACCACCACAGAAACTCATCTTCACTAAAAGAAAAATATGAAAGAATGAAAGAAGGAAAAACCACCAGAAAACAAAGAATAAAATGGCAAGAGTAAGTCCTTACTTTTCAATAGTAACATTGAATGTAAATGAATTAAACCCTCCAATTTAAAGACACAGAGTGACTGAATGAATTTGAAAACAAGACACATTGATCTGTTGCCTCCAAGAAACACACTTCACCTATAAAGACACACACAGATTAAAAATAAAGGGAAGAAAAAAGGTAATTTCGTTCCAGTGGAAATGAAAAAAGAGCAGGAGTAGCTATACTTATAATAGACAAAATAGATTAACAGACAAAATCTATAAGAAGAGACAAAGAATTATAATTGTATAATGATAAAAAGGTCAAGTCAGCAAGAGGATACAACAATTATGTGTGTGTGTGTGTGTATGCACCAAACACTGGAGCAGCCATAAATATAAAGCAAATATTATTAGAGCTAAAGAGAGAGATTGACCCCAATACAATAATAGCTGGAAACTTCAACATCCCACTTTCAGCATTGGACAGATATTCCAGACATAAAAATCAGCAAAGAAACATCGTACTTAACCTACACTACAGAATAACTGCATTTAATACATATTTATGGAACATTTTGTCCAATGGCTACAAAATACACATTCTTCTCAGCAAATGGATTATTCTTGAGAGTAGACCATATGTTAAGTCACAAAGCAAGTCTTAAAACATTCAAACAAATTAAATAATATCAAGCATCTTATCTGACCACAATGGAATAAAACTAGAAATCAACAACAAGAGGAATTTTTAAAACCATACAAACACATGAAAACTAAACAATATGCTCCTAAATGGCCAGGGAGTCAATAAAGAAATTGAGAAGAAAATTGAAAAATGTGTTGAAACAAATTATAATGGAAACACAACATACCACAAAAACTATGGGACACAGGGTAAGCAGTCCTAAGAGGGAAGTTTATAGCCAAAAGCACCTACATCAAACAACAACAACAAAAAATGACAAAATTCCAAATCTACAAAACAAAACAAAACAAAAATATCTAGCTGTGGTGGCATGTGCCTATAGTCCCAGCTACTCAGGAGGCTGAGCTGGCACAACTGCTGGAGCCCAGGAGGTCAAGGCTGCAGTGAGTCAAGATCATGCCACAGCACTTCAACCTGGGTGACAGTGAGACCATGCCTCAAAAAAATAAAATAAATAAAATAAAATATGAAAGAAGAAAAAGAAATTTTCAAATAAATACTTAATAATGCATCTTGAAGAAGTGAAGATTAAAAGCAAACTGAACCCATAATTAGTAGAATAAATAATAAAGATCAAAGCAGTAATAAATGAATACATGAATTTAAAATAAACAATACAAAAATAAATTTTAAAAAGTTGTTTTTTTAAAGAAAAACAAAATTGGAAAACCTTTACCCAGACTAACTACAAAAAAAAGATGACCCAAATAGATGAAAACAGTGATGTAAAAGGAGACATTACAACTGATACAGCAGAAATTCAAATGATCATTAGTGGCTACTATGAGCAACTACATGAAAATAAATTAGAAAATTTAGAAGAAATTGATAAATTCCTAGATATTAAAAACCTATCAACATTTACCATGAAGAATTCCAAAATCTGAATAGACCAATAACAAATAACAAGATCAAAGCCATAATAAAAAGTATCCCAGCAAAAAAACCTGGGAACAAATGGCTTCACTCTGACTTCTACCAAACATTTAAAGAATAACTAATACCAACCCTACTCAAATTATTCTGAAAAAATAGAGGAGGAGGGAATACATCCAAACTCACTCTATATTATAGGCCAGTATTACTGTAATATCAAAAACAGACAAAGACACATCAAAAAAAGAAAACTGCAGGCCAATATCTCTAATAAATATTTACAGAAAAATCCTCAACAAAATACTAGCAAACCGAATTCAAAAACATATTAAAAAGATCATTTATCATGACCAAGTGGGATTTATCCTAGGGATGCAAGGATGTTTTAACATACACACATCAGTCAGTGTAATACATCATATCAACAGGAGGGAGGACAATAACCATAAGATCATTTCAATTGATACTAAAAAAAATTTGATAGAATTCAACATCCCATCATGATAAAAACCCTCAAACAACTTGGTATAGAAGGAACATACCTTGACATAATAAAAGTCATATAAAACAGACCCACAACTAGTGTCATTGAATGGGGAAAAGCTCAAAGCCTTTAAGATTCAGAACACAGTAAGGATGCCCACTGTCACCACTGTTATTCAATGTAGTACTGGAAGTCCTAGCTGGAGCAATCAGAAAAGAGAAAAAAAATAAAGTGCTTCCAAATTGGAAAGGAAGAAGTCAATTTATCCTTGTTTACAGATGATATGGTCCTTTATTTGGAAAAGCCTAGACTCCATCAAAAAATTAATTAGGACTGATAAATTCAGTGAAGTTGCAGGATACAAAATCAACATACGAAAATAAGTAGCATTTCTGTATGCCAACAGTGAACAATCTAAAAATGAAATAGAGCAATCCCATTTTGCAATAACTATAAATAAAATTAAATACCTAGGAAATAACCAAAGAAGTAAATGATCTCTACAATGAAAACTATAAAACACTGATGCAAGAAAGAGAACACAAAAAATTAAAAGATATTCCATGTACGTGGATTGGTAGAATAAATATTTTTAAAATGTCCATACTACCCACAGCAGTCTATGGATTTGATACAATCCATATTAAAATACGAATGACACTCTTCCCCAAAATAGGAAAAGTAATCCTGCAATTTATGTGGAAGCGTGAAAGACCCCGAATAGTCAAAGCTATCCCAAGCAAAAATAACAAAACTAAAGGCATCATATTACCTGACTTCACATTATACTAGAGAGCTATTGTAACCAAACAGCATGTTACTGGCATAAAAACAGACACATAGACGAATGAACAGAATAGAGAACCCAGAAACAAATCCATACATCTACAGTGAACTCATTTTTGACAAAGGTGCCAAAAACATACATTGGGGAAAATAAAGACTCTTCAATAAATAGTGTTGGGAAAACTGGATATAAATATGCAGAAGAATTAAATCAGAATCCAGTCTCTTGCCGTATACAAAAATCCAATCAAAATTGATTAAAGGCTTACACCTAAGTCCTCAACCTGTAAACCTACTTCAAAAAAAAAAAAAAAAAAAAAAATCCGGAGAAACTCTCCAGGACGCTGGACTGGGCAAAGATTTCTTTAACAATACTGCACAAGTACAATCAACCAAAGCAAAAATGAACAAATGCAATCACGTCAAATTAAAAAGCTTCTGCGCAGCAAAGGACACAATTGATAAAGTGAAGAGACAACCCACAAAATGGGAAAAAATATTTGCAAACTACCCATCTGACAAAGGATTAATAACCAGACTATACAAAGAGCTCAAATAACTCTATAGGAAAGAAATATTATAATCTGATTTAAATGTAGGCAAAAGAGCTGCATAGATTCAAAAGAAGACATACAAATTGCAAACAAGCATATAGATAGGTGCTCAACATTATTGATCATGAGAAATATGCAAATCAAAACTACAATGAGATATCATCTCACCCCAGCTATATCCAAAAGACAGGCAATAACAAATGCTGGCAAGGATGTAGAGAAAAGTAAACTCTTGTACACTGTTGATGGTAATGTAAATTAGTATAACTACTATGGAGAACAGTTTGAAGGTTCCTGAAAAAAAATGAAAATAGAGCTCCCATATGATCCAGCAATCTCACTGCTAAGTATATATACACAAGAAAGGAAATCAGTATATGGAAGAGATATCTGCATTTCCACGTTTACTGCAGCACTATTCATAATACCCAAGATTTGAAAGCAACCTAATTGTCCATCAACGATGAATGGATAAAGAATATGTGGTACATATGCACAATGAAGTACTATTCAGCCATGAAAAAGAATGAGATCCTGTTATTTTCAATAACGTGGATGGAACTGGAGATTATTATGTTAAGTGAAATAAGCCAGGTACAGAAAGACGAACTTTGTATATTCTCACTTATTTAGGGGAGCTAAAAATTAAAACAATTGATCTCATGGAAATAGAGTAGAAGGATGATTATCAGAGGCTGGGGAGGGAAGGGGTAGGGGGATGTGGGGATAGTTAAAGGTACAAAAAGACACAAAGAATGAATAAGAGCTAGTGTTTGATAGCATGAGAGGGTGACTCTTGTCAATAATAATTTAATGGTACACTTTAAAATAACTGAAAGAGTATAATTGGGTTGTTTATAACACAAAAACTATATGCTTAAGGTGATGGATAAATCTTGATGTGATTATTATGCATTGCATGCCCATAGCAAAATATCTCATGTACGCCATAAATATATACACCTCCTATGTACCCCCAAAATTAAAAATTTTAAAAAAGAGAACAAAAGCCAATGTGAAGAAGACCCTGTCTCAGTAACCTCATGAATAAATGCCTTCCTGTGTGACCTCTCTGAGTGCCAACTATCAAACGGGGATGATAGGAAAAATGCCCCTCAGGTACAATTTGAAGATTAAAGGATATGACTTCTGGTACATAAATATTATTAGTGCTGTTATTACAGCTATTATGACTGGAGAATTTGTTAAGGGAGTAAAGAAGTATTTCTCTTTCATTTTCTTTATTTTCTTTTTTTTTTTTATTAGAGACTGAGTCTCACTGTCACCCAGGCTGGAGTGCAATGGTGCGATCTCGGCTCACTGGAACCTCCACCTCCCAGGTTTCAGTGATTCTCCTGCCTCAGCCTCCCAAGTAGCCAGGACTACAGGTGCATGCCACCATGCCCAAGTAATTTTTGTATTTTTAGTAAAATACAAAATACTTGTTAGCACGGATGGTCTTGATCTCCTGACCTCGTGATCTGCTGGCCTCTTTCTCCCAAAGTGTTGGGATTACACGCGTGAGCCACCACAACTGGCCAAGAAGGATTTCTTGACCAGTACTTCTCAAAGTTTAATGCACATATG
The DNA here is from genome assembly GCF_008728515.1 of Papio anubis. Lineage (NCBI taxonomy): Eukaryota > Metazoa > Chordata > Mammalia > Primates > Cercopithecidae > Papio > Papio anubis. Next base: position 166,828,271 of record NC_044977.1, on the reverse strand, counting down.
TAAATCACCTGAGATATTATTGAAATGCACATTCTGATTCAGTAGTGCCTGGGTGGAATTGGGGATTCTGCATGTCCAACCTGTTCCCAGGTGATGTCACTGCTACTAGTCCATGAACCACGTTTTGAAAAGCAGGGCTCTAGATTACATACCTACTATACCCAATCCATTGAGCTTAATGACTTCCACAGCAGAAATACCTAACATACTGAATCCCCTTCACTGTTCAGATAAGTAACAAGAGTATGGCACAAAGGTTGGCCACTTTGAATGAGCACCACTTGGCCATTAGACCAGCTGGTCCTATTTACACTGATGTAGTTGTCCTTTCAAGTTTCCCATTCTCCAATAGGTGGCAAGAAATAATTTTCCTATGGCTCTCTCCCACCAAAGAAACTACACCCTAAATTTACCTGAAGCATAGCAGAAAGTATCAATAAAGCTTTTTGACCTCAGTGGATTAAAATTCTTTAGAAAAGAGAAAATAGAAAATGTTAGAATTGTCATGCAAACACAAAACAAAACAAAACACAGATAAAAAGAGCATGCCAAACTTCAGATTAAGCTCCCCTGTAAAGATGTGAGCCACATAAGGCAGGAAGCATTAGTAATTCTACAGAATCTGCACAGGACTAAACTCTATAAAGAATTGGAGTTGTGACATTGATAATACCAAACAATAAAACATTATCCTTTTCAGGTTATTTTTTTTCACAGATAAATTCTACCCAGTCAGTGCCACCAAAACGTATTTTAATCAGAACCATATTTATATGTAAATGAGAGATAAAATATAGGTGAGCACCTTTTCTTTCTTTGCTCAGCTCATCATTTCTTTAAGGAATAGAAACACCATAAAAGAACAGTCATTTCCATTAATTTTTTCTTCTTCCAAGTAAATTTAGGAATGAATCCATGAACAGTTTTCTACCTTTCTATTTTTGCTCCTAATTCTCTACCCAACCTATTTCTAATAATAACAAGAAATTCTGCACTACATATATTAACATAAGCACATTTCTTTAGTGAATGAAATGACATTATGTTGCAAGTATTCAACTTCTAACTCCTATTAGAAGTCAGAAGAGTCAAATTCTAATTTCAGTTTCTCAGCGGTCATTCCCAACTCACTATGTCAGCATATAAGAATCAGTAGGTATCTAACAGCACAAGTGACTCTCACCAATTACTGAACTGGATTCAACCTAAAAAGAAAAATCTGAAGGCAAAACTTTGCTGAGAAGTTACACAGAGTCACCCAGAAACAAATTTCACCTTAGGAAGAAGTAAGTCCACCTACTACTAAATGGAAAAAGTTATGCTTTTACTAAAATATCTCCATAAGTGAAGGGATAAAATACTGCAAATGCCAGCGAAACTCTAAAAGCTTTTTCTTTGAATTTTCACTTGAATATTCTTTTCATAAAGAAAGTAAGTGAAATGGGCAGCTTGGGTCATTGGCAGAAGAATGCTGTTACAAGTGAATAAAGGAAACAGCCTATAGCAGAAGATATTATTATGCTTTTTGAAAACTTTACCTTAACTCGCTTTCCCCTGACACCCATTTTGCATACATTAAATGTACTGATTTGTTCCTTTTACTCAACTCTTTGCAGTAATAGGTCCAATGGTCGCAAGAAATAGTCTCTCAATCTCTTCCAGAAAGGCATGGTCATCCATCCATTTCTGCCATCATAGCCCAAAACATTCTTTTCTACATGAGCTGCTCTTTTCTTAGGGTTGCAAAAATACCGAAGGGATACATTATATACATAGAAACAAAAACAAAAATCCTTACTAAACTTCTTAAAATGAAGTTACATAGAAGAGATTTCTCATTAATCTGCTGATATATCAACTGTTTTTAGAAGTAGGACAAACTTTCTGTCATGTAGTATATTTTGAACTCATTGAGAAATAATGCCTATTACCAAATGAGAATAGGTAAGAAGTAAACTGAGTGAAGTAAATTGTTTAATCAGGACTAGTATTACTTTAGCTTTTAGCGAAAATACTAAAATATGTCAGTGAGACAGATTGGCAAGTAGGTTAATAGCACTTATTACATTGGATTTACATACAGAGAAATTCAGACCTAGTGACTTAATAATGTTGATAGTATCATCCATCTTACCTGAAGAAAATGGCTAATCTACTTTAGCTCCAAGTTCATTAAAGACTGACATTTTTCTCCCTCTGTGGAAGAAAACAAGGTCTGAGATAAGTCACCTTCAGCAATGTATTTGCATACCATTTCCACTGACAGATAATATGACATCCCACAAGTAAGAAAGCGCAGAATAGAGAAGCCATATATATTTTATACAACACAGCAAAATAGGGATGATTAAAAGGTTATTGACATACCAAGAGAGTGAAGAAAACATAAAATGGAAAGAGGGGAGATATGCTCATAGAGGAGCATGCAAAAGAGATGATAATGAGGTTCAATGAGGTTTTACTAGTATGTCTCATGCATTAGGGAGGCCATTGTCAGGAGATGAACCACTGTCTGGAAAGGCTGCAGAGACAGATGAAAATCGAAACAAAGAGCACTAAGAGTTAAGAAACTCATTTCAAGGAACATTTTCCTTAGATGACCTAAAAACCATCTTCAAGATCTAACTGTAACAGGACAGGGGACGATGCTCCCAATATCTAGGAAGAAACAAGGTCTTTGGTTTCTTATCAAGATGAAGCATCCACAAAGGGAATTTTAATAGTCAAGAATTTGTGTTCAGGGCAATCTTTCTAAGGAAAGCATTCCTGCTAAAGACAACACATAAACTACAAGAGCTACTGGCCTATATCATCCTTGGGTAAAATTCTTAAGTAGTATAGTATCTGAATTTGCACAAATAGCTTCCATAAGAACATTCAGAGTAAAGAAAAAAAGTGTTTTAAAATAGCAGCCATTATCCCAAGAGGCACATTGATCAGTCTTCACCTAAACAAAAAAGACTCACAGCAAAAGGCCTAGGTTTGATGGTATTTATACCTGTGCAGTCCTAGAGAATGTAACCCCTTGAAAGCCTAATCTGTAACAATAACATGTTATTGAACACCCAACTCTATGCACAGCACTATTCTGAGTGCTTTATATGTATGATTATATTTAATTTTCAAGACAGTTCCAAAAATAGTACAATACTGCCATTTTAGAGGTGATGAAACTGAGGTGCAAGAAAGTTTAATTACCCTTCTCAATGTCACATGGCTAATGAGAGGGAAAGCTGGAACTTGAATTCAGGAATTGGCATCATGGCCCAATGCTGAACTACTCACAACAGCTGCTACTTCTAAAAATCTACAAAATGGTGTAATTGGATTATCTTCCTCATAAGACTGTGCCAATACACAAATAGAGTTACATTTGCCAAAGCAAGGGGCTCCAACTCCCTGGCCACAGACGGATACCAGTGGTCTGTTGGAAACTGGGCGGCACAGCAGGAGGTGAGCAGTGGGCCAGCGAGCATTACTGACGGAGCTCCAACTACTGGTCAGCAGCATCTTTGGATTCTCATAGGAGCATGAACTATATTGTGAACTGCACATGCGAGGGATCTAGTTTGTGTTCTTTATGAGAATATAACTAATATCTGATAATCTGAGGTGGAACAGTTTAATCCCAAAACCATCCCCTGCCCTGCTCAACCCAGTAGAGAAATTGTCTTCCATGAAACTGGTCCCTGGTGCCAAAATGTTAAGGGATCACTGTGCTAAAGCCCTGCATAAACTACAAAACATAATTTAAGTTTCATTATTATTGTTGTTATCTGTATAATTTAGGAGATCTTGAGTAAACTCTTACAAGGGAAAAGGCCTTCATTTACATGCACAGAACCTTTGTCCACATGCATTCTCCTCCCATATCCTCATGGCTCATGTAAATGGTGGCGATCCCTATGGCAAGACCACTTTAGATTTTAATACTAGTAATAATGCCTACAACACATTGGGCATCTATTTTATATGTGGACTCTCATACCTTTTATCTCATTTAATTTTGCCAATGACTCTGTAGTATGGCCATCCCCATTTTAGAGATGAGGATGCTGGTTCTCAAACTATTTAATTTACTTAATATCCAGAGGTAAGAAAATGAGGGAGTTGAAATTCAAACCCAGGATACTCTAATTCCAAAATATGTGCTCTTTCCATCATGCTATACTGTCCCTCAAAAGATGGGAAATCAGAGTTGTTTCAATTATTATTTTGGGGGGGGGGGTGGGATGGAGTCTCTGTCATCCAGGCTGGAGTACAGTGGCGCGACTTCAGCTCACTGCAACCTCTGCTTCCGGGGCTCAAGCAATCCTCCCACCTCAGCCTCCCAAGTAGCTAGGACTACAAGATTGTGCCACCACGCCTGGCTAATTTTTTTGTATTTTTAGTAGAGATGGGGTTTTACCATGTTGGTCAGGCTGGTCTCAAACTCTTGACCTTAAGTGATTCACCTGACTCGGCCTCCCAAAGTGTTGGGATTACAGACATGAGCCACTGTATCCAGCTTGTTTCAATTATTTAATTCTGCATTTTTAAAAAATTTGTGACATGTATAAAACAATTATTTTATTATGTTCACAGATTCCATGAGTCAGAAATTTGAGCAGGACTCATTGGGGATGGCTTATCTGTGTTCCATAATGTCTGGAACTTTAGCTGGGGAGACTAAAAGGGCTAGCAGTGACTCAGTATGGTTGGGGGTTGGGATAACATGGAGGCTTTTTACACATATGCCTCTTACCTGGACTTGGATGACTTGAAGACTGGGCTCAGCTGGGCTAGTGACCAGAACACATACAGATGAACCCATCAGATGACTTGGGGTTATCACAGCACAGCAGTTGGGTTCCAAGAGGGATCATCCCAAAAAGAAAGCATCAGAGAGTGAGCATTCCAAGAGATCAGGCAGACACTGCCTGGCCTTTTAGCACCTAGCCTTGGAAGTCACCTAGCATTATTTCCACTCTACTCCATTGATTAAAGCAATAACAAACCTGTTTAGATTCAAGGGGAGGAGACATAGACCCTCCTTTTGACTGACAATTGACAAGACCACAGTTCATGAGCACGCAGAAGAGAGAGATTATTGTGACCGTCTTTGGAAAACTTAACCTGACGTAAGTGTCTTCCCTTCAAGACTTATAACATCAAGTCTCCTTTTGAGAGCAGCTGTTTTTCTTACTCTTCCCTCACTTACAATATGTGTATAAAGATTTTACACACCTATCTTCTTCAACTCAATACTATCTATTCTTAAAATCCCAACTCAAGCCTCACCTATTCTACCCACTTCTTGAGAAATTTTCAACAACACTGATTTATTCCTGCCTACCCTCCAAATCTTCATAGTCCTTATTTTGCACTTCAGCATTTAATAATGCTCAGTTAGTAACTGTATTATATTCTTCATTCTGTTGCCATTAAATATTCTTTGGGGTAAAATGCCTTGCCTCTTCAACTAGATTCAAAACACCTTGTAGATTTCATTTGTAATTCTACTGCACATGGTATAACTCTGGATATAACTTTTAACCATAGTAAGAAAACTTTGAGTTGAATATTATTTTGTACTTTTCAAGGCCTGCCACTAAGCATTCTTAATGTGTGTGAATCTCTACTTAAATATGTATAAAAATGTAGTTGTGATTTACATGTCTCAGTTCATTCAACAAGCATAATTAACCTACTGTGTGCATAATAACATGTCAAGTGCTATGTATATTAGAGATATGGCATGGTCCTGTTTTTCTTAAAGGCATTATTGAGAGGGAAATAAGTCATAGACTTGCACATGTGCACACTGAGACAGAATATGTCAATATCATAGAGAGGTGCATGTCAATTGCTGGGGTAATTTAAAGGCAGAAAAGGTTGGCTTTAACTAGAATATTGAGAAAGACTCCAAGGAGAAGGTGTTATTCATGCTGGTTACTGAAGGATAGATAATATTTGCCCAAGGTGAGCCTGACAAAGCACAGGTTCTAGACAAGGAAAGAGAACAGTTGATCATATTTAGTTGAAAAAACAAATTATTAGGCTGCTGGAGATACTTTAAGATTCCTCTCTAGTTGCATTTAGAGTAAGAGATCTGAACTCATCAGTTTTGTCACTCTATAGTGTTCACATTTGCTATACTTTGGATTTAGCTCTCCCCTTCAGATAGTCATCTTAAGTGGAGTTTATTTTGAAAACCATAACCCTTTCTCAGTAAAGAAAAGCTTTGCAGATAGATCCTTTCCCTGTTCTCCTGAGTGTTTGACCAAGACACCTGAGCTTGCAGACTACTTGCTTGGCTCTATTGAGGGCTACAGTTCCAACTTCTTTTCAGTTTTTACTATGGATAAAATGTAACTGAGGATATCTAGGTAAAATGCAGATTCTATTTCCATAAGGCTGAGGCAGAGGTTGTGCAGTTTTTCAAAGTTCACAGGTGATGCTGATGTTTCCCGTCAACCAGACACACTTGGAGTAACAAAGATCTGCATAGTATATGTTATGAGGGCAGGAACTAGGTCCAGTCACTGTCCACAGTATCCCTAGTATCCAGCTCAGTGCCTTTCATGTCATAGATGATCGATTAATACGTTTTAGAAAACATATGAGTGAAAGAATGAATAAATGAATTAAATAATAATGAATAAACTACTCCGCCATTTTTTTTTTTTTTTTTTTTTTTTTTTTTTTTTTTTTGAGACGGAGTCTCGCTCTGTCACCCAGGCTGGAGTGCAGTGGCCGGATCTCAGCTCACTGCAAGCTCTGCCTCCGGGGTTCACGCCATTCTCCTGCCTCAGCCTCCCGAGTAGCTGGGACTACAGGCGCCCGCCACCTCGCCCGGCTAGTTTTTCGTATTTTTTAGTAGAGACGGGGTTTCACCAGGTTAGCGAGGATGGTCTCGATCTCCTGACCTCATGATCCGCCCGTCTCCGCCTCCCAAAGTGCTGGGATTACAGGCTTGAGCCACCGCGCCCAGCCACTACTCTGCTATTTTGTAATAGGAGCCCTTCTAACCCATAAATAAATTTCCCCCAAATCATCTGTAAGTCACCAAATGAAAACTGGAAATGAAGACTTGGGCATTTTTCAGGTCCTTTGTTCAGCAATCTCTGGTGCTTCTACAATGACCAAAACAAATACAAATAACAGTATTCTGCTTCCACCAATGGATTTACTTTACAGAGTCTTCAAGTGTACTTTTCTTGACTCAAAGAAATGACCTAATTCTAGCTCTTTTACTTTGCAATCTTTTTATAACCTCCTATTCAAAGCCTCTCTCAATCTCCCTGCTGGAAATAATCTTTCTTGCTTTTAAACTCTTCCAGGTTTCTTTCTACCCTGCCCCCTGGAAAAAAATTATGACGTGTCAGCTCTTCTCATACCCATTTATCTCATTTACCAATCTGTAGGTTTCTTAAGGAGAAGGCTCTTCACATTATCACTGGAATTCCTTCTCCTATACTTCATCTTCTGTGTCCATCAGAAAGCCCTGTGCAGAGGTAGTACTTAATAAGTAATTATTTTGGGAAAGAAGGAAATAATGTTGTGATTGACACTTCTCTAATAGTTTTATTCTAATATCCCTAGGGCTTGGTGAACGTTATGGCCTGATTAAAAAACAATACAGAGGTATCATGTTATTTTTCTATCAAATGCCAAATGTGACAGCATTTTACCATTCAAAACATCTTACACAAAACTGAGTTCAGGACTAATTGATAGGAGAGCAACATTATTCCTTCTCTTATAAAAGTCTTAAAAGGAATTGTATTTAGTTGAGATGAATCCACCCATAAAATCTAAGGCAAGATTGACAGCCCAGAAAATAAGACATGGAAAATTATTCATGACTATTTGTGTATCTAATTTGCTTATAACACCCTGGAGGTGCCATTTGCCCAGATTTCAGAGGATAAAATAGACCAAATAATTAGTAAGGAAGGAATTTTGACTCTACTGAAATAGGAACTGAGAAAGGGCCACATATTGAGATTACTAATGCTTTCAAATACTCTGTTTAAATAAGTTCAGTGTTCAGTTCACGTTAAATAGTGCTGCTAATAATGGGTTTCAAAAACACTTTAGATTTTTGTTGTTTCAATCATTGTATCATTTGTTTTTTCACTGCAACCTAATTTTTTATAAAGGAGCTATTCAAAATCTCAAAGACTTTTTTTGGAATTTTTATAAATGGTATTTAATGCTATGAGATCAAAATGAATCTACCAATTGTAGACATTTATTAAATGTCTGCCATCTAAAAATTTAAATCTACTTACATCCTCCTTTTTGACACTCTAATTCATTTGACACTCATTCACTTCAGTGTCTTCAAATATAATACATACAGATAATGACCAAATTTATATCATGCTACACTGACTTCTAAACACTAGGACCTTATTTCTGACTCTATAGTTTAAATATCTTTCCCCCACCCGCCACCCTGAGATGGAGTCTTGCTCTGTCACCCAGGCTGGAGGGCAGTAGCATGATCTCAGCTCACTGCAACCTCCACCTCCTGGGTTCAAGCAATTCTCCTGTCTCAGCCTCCAGTGTAGCTGGGATTACAGGTGCCTGTCACTACACCTGGCTAATTTTTTAATTTTTAGTAGAAACGGGGTTTCACCATGGTGCCAGGTTGGTCTCGAACTCCTGACCTCGTGATCTGCTCACCTTGGCCTCCCAAAGTGCTGGGATTACAGGCGTAAGCCACCATGCCCAGCCTAGTTTAAATCTCTTTTGACATTGAAAACTCAGTGTATCTGAAATCACACTTGCTCTCCTTCTGACGTCCCTAATGGTATCTCCATTATTCTGTTTTTTTTTTTTTTTAAATTAAATTATACTTTAAGTTCTGGGATACATGTGCAGAACGTGTAGGTTTGTTGCATAGGTATACATGTGCCATAGTGGTTTGCTGCACCCATCAACCGTCATCTACATTAGGTATTTCTCCTAATGCTATCCCTCCGCTAGCCCTCCACCCCACAACAGACCCAAGGGTGTGATGTTCCCCTCCCTGTGTCCATGTGTTCTCACTGTTCAACTCCCACTTATAAGCAACAACATGCAGTGTTTGTTTTCTGTTACTGTGTTAGTTTGCTGAGAATGATGGTTTCCAGCTTCATCCAGG